>NC_084559.2:5000000-5265000 GCF_033978685.3 Nerophis lumbriciformis | reverse complement strand
GGATCTAACATAATGGTGTGAGAGTCAAAGTTAAAGTTAAAGTTAAAGTACCAATGATTGTCACACACACACTAGGTGTGGCGAGATTATTCTCTGCATTTGACCCATCACCCTTGATCACCCCCTGGGAGGTGAGGGGAGCAGTGGGCAGCAGCGGTGGCCGCGCCCGGGAATCATTTTTGGTGATTTAACCCCCAATTCCAACCCTTGATGCTGAGTGCCAAGCAGGGAGGTAATGGGTCCCATTTTTATAGTCTTTGGTATGACTCGGCCGGGGTTTGAACTCACAACCTACCGATCTCAGGGCGGACACTCTAACCACTAGGCCACTGAGTAGTAGTCCAGTCCATAGTGGATCTAACATAATCGTGAGAGTCCAGTCCATAGTGGATCTAACCTAATAGTGAGAGTCCAGTCCATAGTGGATCTAACATAATAGTGAGAGTCCAATCCATTGTGGATCTAGCATAATATTGTGAGAGTCCAGTCCATAGTGGATCTAACATAATAGTGTGAGAGTCCAGTCCATAGTGGATCTAGCATAATATTGTGAGAGTCCAGTCCATAGTGGATCTAACATAATAGTGAGAGTCCAGTCCATAGTGGATTTAACATAATAGTGTGAGAGTCCAGTCCATAGTGGATCTAACATTATAGTGAGAGTCCAGTCCATAGTGAATCTAACATAATAGTGGGAGTCCAGTCCATAGTGGATCCAACATAATCGTGAGAGTCCAGTCCATAGTGGATCTAACATTATAGTGAGAGTCCAGTCCATAGTGAATCTAACATAATAGTGGGAGTCCAGTCCATAGTGGATCTAACATAATCGTGAAAGTCCAGTCCATAGTGGGGCCAGCAGGAGACCATCCCGAGTTTACGTGTCTGATAAAGATTTGATTAATTTATGATGTCTCCGGTGTGATTCACTACAATAGGGCCCCACAGCACACTGGATTCCAGTTAATTGAAATACCACAACACTGGATATTGTTCAGATAAGTTACATTTAAGAACTTGCACACAAAGCAACACTGTAGGTGAATATGACATGCCCATTTTCCGCGCATGCGTACTAAGTCCCGTTGGTGGCATTGTTGTGTGTGGACACAGATAAGGTTAGGTGTGATTTACCCTGGATAACCTTATCCGGCTTAGTGTCAACGGGGCCTAAGAGTGCTTGATTAAATAGCGCCACAGTCACAGCCAATTACAGGGTCCAAATGGACGGACGTTAATCAAATCTTTAGAACGATCAGTGGTATCAGATTGCAAAGGAACACAAGACTAATACATCACTGTCACGGTGGCTATGGAGGCATTTAGCAGCCTGCATCAAGGAGAAACAAGACCAGTGTGTGTAATATTGAGCCGGTTCTGGAAACCATTAGCTTGACCCTTTTTATAACCCCCATAACTCCACCCTCCCTCCCTGTCAGCCATTGTCCTCAGTGCTGAGACAATGGAGGAGTAAAGTAGGATGATTTAGAGCAGCGGCAAGTGCAAAGTGAATGAATAGAATAAATGAGTCACGGGGGTAATGAGAGGTGAACAGAAGGAAATGGAGGCGACTGTGAGGGCTCCTTTCAGGGTGGGGGGCTGCAAGTCCATAGCTGAATGCCATCTTTCAGGCTCGGTGCTGGTCTGGACAGCAGCAGTAGTAGCAGTAGTTGTCATCATGTGGTGTGTCTTGGGCAATTTAAACCTGGCGGCGCCCATCCCTCTCCGGGTTGGATGCAGTTTAATGTCCGACCTAATCGGAGCAATCGTGTCCGATGAAGGATCCAAACGGGAAGTCCTTGCCAGAAGTGCTCAAGCAACCGCTGCCCTGGTAAAACTCAAGCCCATATGGAAAGACACAAACATCAGTCTGGCATCAAAGGTGAGATTACAGCAGAGCTTCAGAAGAGAATTCAGAGCATGGAGATGAGATGCTACAGAAGACTCGTGGGTATCTCCTACACCCAACATGTCACAAACGAAGAAGTCCGGCAAAAGATCAGCCAAGCCATCGGCCCACATGATGACTGTGGAGGGAGATGCGGCCAGCACTGCCTGCAGGAGCAAAGGTCACCGCCTCTGTCCATGGTGCTGAGGACAGAGCACCATCAGACGGGGGCGGGGCGGTGCTGACGGCGAGACACAGCTGGCAGGTGATTAGATTTCACAGGTGGTACGTGTTAATCTAATCATCTGTTGTCTTTAACAGTAAGCGACCGGGAGCAGGAGGGGAGAGAGGATACGGACTTAACTGAAAAGTCAAATCTATGCACATTAAAAACTTTGTTCAACTTTGCACGCCTGGCTCCTGTGAAGTGTGTGT
The DNA here is from genome assembly GCF_033978685.3 of Nerophis lumbriciformis. Lineage (NCBI taxonomy): Eukaryota > Metazoa > Chordata > Actinopteri > Syngnathiformes > Syngnathidae > Nerophis > Nerophis lumbriciformis. The sequence continues at coordinate 5,262,677 of NC_084559.2, read as the reverse complement.
CAGTGGGACCGCTAGGAAGCGACTTCCACGATGACCTGCTCGTCACGGTCATAAAGCGGAAACTGAGGCTGTACGGACACATCACCAGATCCTCAGGCTTTGCAAAAACCATCCTGCAAGGCACCGTGCAAGGCGGCAGGAGACGAGGGAGACAAAAGAGAAGATGGGAAGATAACATCGGAGAATGGACTCGCCTGGAACTCACTGAGGCAGTGAGAGCTGCTGAGGACCGAGAGGGATGGAGAGAGCTGGTCAACAGATCGTCGGTGGTGCCCCAACGACCCGCCGGGGTTATAAACTTAGAGACTTAGACTTAGACTTTCTTTTATTGTCATTCAAATTTGAACTTTACAGTACAGATAAGAACGGAATTTCGTTGAATTAGCTCATGGTAGTGCAGGATAAAAGAGCAATAAGGTGCAGATATAAATAAATAGATTACTGTACAGATAAATATATTGCACTTTTGCATATGCATCCACGTTTATGGATGTATGTTATATTGTCTTTATATTCCAGCGAGTTAATCCATTTTTGGGGGGAATTGAGGGGATTATTATGATGCGTTCAAGATTCTTACGGCCTGAGGGAAGAAGCTGTTACAGAACCTGGAGGTTCTGCTACGGAGGCTGCGGAACCTCTTTCTAGAGCCCAGCAGTGAAAACAGTCCTTGGTGTGGGTGGAAGGAGTCTCTGCAGATTTTCTGAGCCCCGGTCAGGCAGCGGCTTTTTGCGATCTCCTGGATAGGAGGAAGAGGAGTCCTGATGATCTTTTCCACCATCCTCACCACTCTCTGCAGAGACTTCCAGTCTGAGGCATTGCAGGCTCCAGTCCAGACAGAGATGCAGTTGGTCAGTGGGCTCTCTATAGTGCCTTTGTAGAATGTGGTGAGAATGGGGGGAGGGAGCTGTGCTTTTTTCATCCGACGCAAAAAGTGCATGCGCTGCTGAGCTCTTTTTACAAGAGCTCCGGTGTGTAGGGACCAGGTTATATTGTCAGTTATCTGTACCCCCAGGAACTTGGTGCTGCTTACCATCGCCACTGCTGTGCCATTGATGAAGAATGTAGCGTGTCTGGACTGGTGCTTCCTGAAGTCAACAATGATCTCCTTGGTCTTGTCGACATTCAGGACCAGGTTGTTGGTTCTTGTTAGAATAATTATGTATATATTATCACACTAACTTTAGTATGCTTAAAGTCCGTTGCTTTAGTTATTTAGCTATTGTGCTCAAGTTGGACTTTTTCCTAATGTGAGCAAGGGCAAATACTTCTTGTCTGAGGGGTGGCCTCAGCTGTAGATGTTATCTTTGTTTGAGCCCGCCAACAGCCAAGGACTTCAACCGACTTCAGCGAAGATGGGATGACGGCACGCGGACGAGGCAGAGACTTCAAGGACCTCAACAAGATAAGATTCCAACACGCAGACGAAGCAGTGACGGGGCGAAAGCACAGAACATTCCGTCACGTATCGCGCGTCCTGGACCTGCTTTGCATAAAATATGTGACCACTCCTTTTAGAGGCAACCTTAGCATTGCTGACTGTGGAACTCCTGAATAAAAAGAGGGATGCAAGAGCTGGACCTTAGAGCGTAGGGCGAGACTGTGACTAAGGGTCTGGCTCCATGCGTTCTCCTCATGAGCGAAATTGAACTCTGTCTCTGATTGATTCCTTGCTTCTTGTCTGATTAATAGATGTCATCAGTGTTTGAACCTGACAGTTCTGCACCAGTCAACCAGATGTTTCACCTCCTCCCTTGTTGTTACGGTTGAGGCCCTCTACTGTTGTGTCGTCCGCATACTTCACAATGTGGTTAGTAGTGGACCTGGCGCAGCAGTCATGAGTCATCAACGTGAACTGCCGCGGACTCAGGACGCAGCCCAAGGGTATGTATGTTAGATTGTCTTTATATGGGATAGGTTAGGTTAGGGTAGGCTAGTCTGGACTCCCGCAGAGTGGCGCTGGATCTGGAGCAGGAACCAGACGCCCAGCGCCATGACCGAGCCGAGTCAGTGACTTGGCCTGAACCTGCAAGACCCAGCTGGAGCCAGCCAGAGGACATGGCTGCAAAATGGCCTCATTAAGGACAAATGATTAAAGCCCGACTGAAATGTGCTAAATGCCTGTGTCACTGAAGTGGCCTTTAAAGGAATATAAATAAACAAGAGTTATGTTGACAGTTTGGGTGTTCACCCTGGCAGCATAATAAATGACAGGGTAACGATATTAAAAGCAGAGAGTCGTTAGGATGCCGAGCGTAGAAGCTATAAATCCAGACCCGGGCTTCCAACGCTTGTCCCTGCACCGAGTAATTAAAGCAGATTTATGAGGCGCATTACATCAGTGCGAGATAGTTCATATATCGGCCTCCTTTATTGGACAGGCTGACAGGCGCCGAAAAATATTGTTTTGGGTTCCCCAGCCCCTCGCCGCCGAGAAGCCTCTCCTAGCACTCGATCTTTTGTTGTGTCAGTCCCGCGTGGTTGTGATGGATGAAACTTTACGCTCCTCCGGGGCTCCCTCTCCTCCGCCACGCTCAACTAGAGACTTGCCACAGTAGCAAACAGCTTTATCTTCACACAGTGACTCCCACAGCCTCTCTAATGTTCTCCTCACTACTGTCCACACATCAGCAAATATCCCTGCACATGCGGGAAACCTGTCCAAATAACACAATTCATACACCAGCACGTATTTGCTGGCGATAAATTCTCACTAGTGAAAAAGACAAGAGAGTTTGGACTCTTGTGCAAACTCCAAGAACAAAAAGAAGACAGTGCAGAAAAGGAAAAATAATGTTGTGCCCGCAGAAACACCCAGAAGCTGTTTGGAGATTTAGCCACTTTTTAAAAAAATTTGGATTTGGTGAGAATATTCAGGAGAGGGGGTCCAGACTGAAGCCAAGGAAAAAAAACTCATAGCCAAAGCACACATAAGCGTGTGTGTAAGAGGGAATAATCAAAGAACACAAATGACATTAAAAGAGCAGAGTTGATGCAACCAGACATTTTTACATACAGCTACAACAAAAAAACATATAAACTGTGGTGGCCTCTGCGGTGTTCCACGCCATCATCTGCTGGGGTGGGGGCATGGCCAGAGATAGGAGCAGACCCAACAAAGCAACCAAGAGAGCCGACTCCACCCTCGGCCGCCCACCAACTCTCGGCCAGTGTCATACTTGCCAACCCTCCCGAATTTTCCGGGAGACTCCCGAATTTCAGTGCCTCTCCCGAAAATCTCCCGGGACAACCATTCTCCCGAATTTCTCCCGATTTCCAGCCGGACTTAAGGCACGCCCCCTCCAGGTCCGGGCGCACCTGAGTGAGGACAGCCTGTCCAGAACCGACTCCCACACTTGCCGTCAGAGTGCACAATACAACGTAAACCGTTGGGCCAACCAAAAAGTTACTTTTCGATTGGCCAACGATTTACCTGGTATTGCGCACCCTGACGCTAAGTGTGGGAGTCGGTTCTGAAGTATGAAGTAAAGAGACGTAACTTCGTCACCTCGCCTGGTTATTGACTCCAACCCAGAATATTACACTGCCCATACCTATGCTCCTTCAAAGGCTGTGCTACTGGCTGCAAAGCATTGCACTTTCAAATACAACAATGAGTAGAGAGGAGTGTTATGTGTGTATATGTGTAAATAAATGAACACTGAAATTCAAGTATTTATTTTATTTGTATGTATATATATATAATAAAATACATATTTATATATAGCTAGAATTCACTGAAAGTCAACTATTTATTTTATTTATATATATGTATATATATATATATATACATATATATATATATATATATATATATATATATATATATATATATATATATATATATATATATATATATATATATATATATATATGTATGTATATATACATTTATTTAAGTGAATTCTAGCTATAAATATACTCCTCCCTCTTAACCGCGCCCCCTGCCCCCCCAAAAAAAATCTCCCGAATTTGGAGGTCTCAAGGTTGGCAAGTACGGCCAGTGTCCAGTCCGCATGGATGAGCGAGGATGCGTCTAAGGAGACCGAGGTGTCCGATACCTGCTCATTCTGCCAAGACACTGTGAAGCTTTGTGTTAATATTTTTGGGTATCTGGAACCGATTAATAGGATTTACATTATTTGTTATGGAAAATGTTGCTCTGGTTTTTGCAAGATTTTTGAACAGTACGAACAAAAAAAGCTGAGGTAGCTGGGAACGGCGTGGCGCGGTTGCGAGAGTGTCAGGTTCAAACACTGACGACATCTATTAATCAGACAAGAAGCAAGGAATCATGCAGAGACAGAGTTCAATTTAACTCATGAGGAGAGACGTGTTTCGGGCTGTATTCTAGTTACAGATCAGAACTACGTTCTAAAAGTCCAGCCCGCGTGTCTCCTCTATTTATTTGGAAGGTCCCTGTTACATCACTGAAGCTGTCGCTGAGGGAAGGGGGTAATCTCGACAACTCCAGTTAGACACAATATATGATTATAGAATAAATGAAAATTAGTTGATGCAGGTCATATCACCTTGTCTCTGTTCTGTCTGTTTCACGGCGATGTTCGGCCTTGGCAGTCAGCAGGCCGAGTCTGGACACAACACTGATAGAGACGACTGGCAATCTTTTGGATTGCCAGCTTTGCACAGATACAAAAATACCACTTCAGCACGATTGACAATAAATATATTATAGCAACGGCCCTTAAGCATCAAGTTAGTGTGATAATATATACATAATTATTCTAACAGAGAGTGGCCGTGCCAGCAACCTGAGGGTTCCTGGTTTGATCCCCACCTTCTACCAACCTCGTCACGTCCACTGTGTCCTTGAGCAAGACACTTCACCCTGGTGGGTCGTGGTTAGGGCCTTGCATGGCAGCTCCCGCCATCAGTGTGTGAATGTGGAAATAGTGTCAAAGCGCTTTGAGTACCTTGAAGGTACAAACCCCGTTTCCATATGAGTTGGGAAATTGTGTTAGATGTAAAATGTAAAATTTCAACCCATATTCAATTGAATGCACTACAAAGACAAGATATTTGATGTTCAAACTCATAAACTTTATTTTTTTTTTTTTCAAATAATAATTAACTTAGAATTTCATGGCTGCAACACGTGCCAAAGTAGTTGGGAAAGGGCGTGTTCACCACTGTGTTACATGGCCTTTCCTTTTAACAACACTCAGTAAACGTTCGGGAACTGAGGAGACACATTTTTGAAGCTTCTCAGGTGGAATTCTTTCCCATTCTTGCTTGATGTACAGCTTAAGTTGTTCAACAGTCCGGGGGTCTCCGTTGTGGTATTTTAGGCTTCACAATGCGCCACACATTTTCAATGGGAGACAGGTCTGGACTACAGGTAGGCCAGTCTAGTACCCGCACTCTTTTACTATGAAGCCACGTTGATGTAACACATGGCTTGGCATTGTCTTGCTGAAATAAGCAGGGGCGTCAATGGTAACGTTGCTTGGATGGCAACTATGTTGCTCCAAAACCTGTATGTACCTTTCAGCATTAATGGCACCTTCACAGATGTGTAAGTTACCCATGTCTTGGGCACTAATACACCCCCATACCATCACACATGCTGGCTTTTCAACTTTGCGCCTATAACAATCCGGATGGTTCTTTTCCTCTTTGGTCCGGAGGACACGACGTCCACAGTTTCCAAAAACAATTTGAAATGTGGACTCGTCAGACCACAGAACACTTTTCCACTTTGTATCAGTCCATCTTAGATGAGCTCAGGCCCAGCGAAGCCGACGGCGTTTCTGGGTGTTGTTGATAAACGGTTTTCGCCTTGCATAGGAGAGTTTTCAACTTGCACTTACAGATGTAGCGACCAACTGCAGTTACTGACAGTGGGTTTTTGAAGTGTTCCTGAGCCCATGTGGTGATATCCTTTACACACTGATGTCGCTTGTTGATGCAGTACAGCCTGAGGGATCGAAGGTCACGGGCTTAGCTGCTTACGTGCAGTGATTTCTCCAGATTCTCTGAACCCTTTGATGATATTACGGACCGTAGATGGTGAAATCCCTAAATTCCTTGCAATAGCTGGTTGAGAAAGGTTTTTCTTAAACTGTTCAACAATTTGCTCACGCATTTGTTGACAAAGTGGTGACCCTCGCCCCATCCTTGTTTGTGAATGACTGAGCATCTACTTTTATACCCAATCATGGCACCCACCTGTTCCCAATTTGTCTGTTCACCTGTGAGATGTTCCAAATAAGTGTTTGATGAGCATTCCTCAACTTTATCAGTATTTTTTGCCACTTTTCCCAACTTCTTTGTCACGTGCTGCTGGCATCAAATTCTAAAGTTAATGATTATTTGCAAAAAAACCCAAGTTTATTAGTTTGAACATCAAATATGTTGTCTTTGTAGCATATTCAACTGAATATGGGTTGAAAAGGATTTGCAAATCATTGTATTCCGTTTATATTTACATCTAACACAATTTCCCAACTCATATGGAAACGGGGTTTGTAGAAAAACGCTATGCAAGTATAACACATTTACCACTGTCCTTCGTTTTTGTGTTAATACAATACTGGTGCCAAAAAAAAAAGGCAACAACCAATCAAAAAGGGTTAAATCCAAAGCTTAAAGATTCAAATACCTGGCACTACACAAAGCAGGAACAAAACTGGAAAAGTACAAAAAACATGTGCACAGAACACAAAAGACAGCTGGGGAAGGTACAAAGAAAAAGCTGATTGGGTGACAGGAAGGAAAAACAAAGGAGAGCAAGTGGAGATTTTGTGACTTTATATGCACACAAAGAAAGCTCACACAAACACAACTCATTGGAGACTCATAACAAAGAGAGAAAAACACAGCCTGACATTATGTAAGAGACAAGTCTATAAATCTGAAAGAGAAAATGACTGTGTGATAGAAGAGTAAGATATACAGTAAATACATTCACACTCTTTCAGTCAGTGACGTGCGGTGAGGTTGATGACTGGTGAGGCACTGACTTCATCACAGTCAGATTTACAAACATATGAACCCTAAAGAGTATCTTATTCACCATTTGATTGGCAGCAGTTAACGGGTTATGTTTAAAAGCTCATACCAGCATTCTTCCCTGCTTGGCACTCAGCATCAAGGGTTGGAATTGGGGGTTAAATCCCCAAAAATTATTCACTGCTCCCCTCACCTCCCAGGGGGTGATCAAGGGGATGGGTCAAATGCAGAGGACACATTTCACCACACCTAGTGTGTGTGTGACAATCATTGGTACTTTAACTTAACTTTAACTTTACACATACAAACTGTAGCACACAAAAATTCACATTTAATTAAAACAACTTTATTTTGTCTTTCCTTTACTTATAAATGAAGTCCATGCGCCGCTCCTTCTGAACAAAAGCATCGATGACTTGTTTATAGAAGTCTCCCTTATCTTTCTTCAGTTTTAAAAGTACCTCCTGCTTCGATTGAAAGTCCAGTTTAGAAAACGGTTTTATTTTAGATATGTAATCCTCCATGTTAAAAGTCCAGGCGAGAGGAAAAAAATAAACGATCGCTAACTGTTGCTGCTTGTTGTTGTCATGGCTGCGTGAGCATGTTTTGTTTTAGTCATGTTCGGTTTCGTTTTTGGACTTTTTGTGCACTTTTGTTTGTTTTGTCACCATAGCAACTATTAGTTTTCACCTGTCACGTCACGCACCTGTTTCACGTTTTGAGTCACGCACCTCCATCCATCCATCCATCCATCTTCTTCCGCTTATTCGAGGTAAGGTCGCGGGGGCAGCAGCCTAAGCAGGGAATCCCAGACTTCCCTCTCCCCAGCCACTTCGTCCAGCTCCTCCCGGGGGATCCCGAGGCGTTCCCAGGCCAGCCGGGAGACATAGTCTTCCCAACGTGTCCTGGGTCTTCCCCGTGGCCTCCTACCGGTCGGACGTGCCCTAAACACCTCCTGAGGGAGGCGATCGGGTGACATCCTGACCAGATGCCCGAACCACCTCATCTGGCTCCTCTCGATGTGGAGGAGCAGCGGCTTTACTTTGAGCTCCCCCCGGATGACAGAGCTTCTCACCCTATCTCTAAGGGAGAGCCCTGCCACCCGGCGGAGGAAACTCATTTCGGCCGCTTGTACCCGTGATCTTGTCCTTTCGGTCATAACCCAAAGCTCATGACCATAGGTGAGGATGGGAACGTAGATCGACCGGTAAATTGAGAGCTTTGCCTTTCGGCTCAGCTCCTTCTTCACCACAACGGATCGATACAGCGTCCGCATTACTGAAGATACCGCACCGATCCGCTTGTCGATCTCACGATCCACTCTTCCCTCACTCGTGAACAAGACTCCGAGGTACTTGAACTCCTCCACTAGGGGCAGGGTCTCCTCCCCAACCCGAAGATGGCATTCCACCCTTTTCCGGGCGAGAACCATGGACTCGGACTTGGAGGTGCTGATTGTCATGCCAGTCGCTTCACACTCGGCTGCGAACCGATCCAGCGAGAGCTGAAGATCCTGGCCAGATGAAGCCATCAGGACCACATCATCTGCAAAAAGCAGAGACCTAATCCTGCAGCCACCAAACTGGATCCCCTCAACGCCTTGACTGCGCCTAGAAATTCTGTCCATAAAAGTTATGAACAGAATCGGTGACAAAGGGCAGCCTTGGCGGAGTCCAACCCTCACTGGAAACGTGTCCGACTTACTGCCGGCAATGCGGACCAAGCTCTGACACTGATCATACAGGGAGCGGACCGCCAAAATCAGACAGTCCGATACCCCATACTCTCTGAGCACTCCCCACAGGACTTCCCGAGGGACACGGTCGAATGCCTTCTCCAAGTCCACAAAGCACATGTAGACTGGTTGGGCAAACTCCCATGCACCCTCAAGGACCCTGCCGAGAGTATAGAGCTGGTCCACAGTTCCACGACCAGGACGAAAACCACACTGTTCCTCCTGAATCCGAGGTTCGACTATCCGGCATAGCCTCCTCTCCAGTACACCTGAATAGACCTTACCGGGAAGGCTGAGGAGTGTGATCCCACAATAGTTAGAACACACCCTCCGCACCTTTCTGTCACGCACCTGATTTCACTAACCATGTCACTATTATTTAAGCTTCGAGTTGCCAGGCTGTCTGTCTGGCAACATCACACTCTCCACACACCCTTATGACCCTTGCTGCTCTTTTTCATGCCGTTTTCTCGTCCAAGTAAGTTTTCTTTATTCATGCCATAGTTTGCAAGTTTTGTTTCATTGTTCATAGTTTCTGCCTTTGTGCAAGTTTTGTGTTTATAGTCAAGTTTTGTACTTTCCGCCCTTGTGCGCGCCTTTTGTTTGTTCCTTTTTTTTTTAGTGTTAATATTAAATCATGTACCCACCTCCAAGCCATGTCCGGTCCAAATCATTTGCACCTCGGGAGGACAAACCACGCCATAGTTCAAGTCATGACAGTTGTCACTTATTCTGCAGCCGAGTAGTCGCAAAAATGATCCCTGGGATCACTAGCGCCCTCTACCACCATGAGGCGGGATTACTGCGAGCCTCAGCCAGTGCGTCTTCACGGCCGTTTTATGATTGCTCAGCTTAAGAAATACGTTACACACATACAGTTGTTGACAAAATACACTGTACATTACATACTTCAGCTAACTAAACTATGGAAATGTATAATATAATTCATATAGCAATACGGTCTCACTGCACAGCAGGCCAGCAGTTAGCCGAGTCCGCAATCCATGTTGAGGCACTGAGTGGCGTGCCTCAACTGGCTTTTGTTCACCGCCCCGTCTCTTCTCAGTATTTGAACGGCAAATGTGAAAATTCAGCGATTTTGAATAAAATGTATCTAAAACTGGTGAAGTTAAATGGAAAATAACTTTATAGTATACTGTATAATCACTGGATACATATAACAATTTCATTAATTTTTTTTCTTTTTACATTTTTTTTCTTTCCATGACTGCACGTCACTGGTTTCAGTGATTTTGATTAATGCATACCTCAATAAACGCCCTGTTATCCCCGATGAACCTTGAGTTACCACACAGGGAACACACCCTGAAAGCCAGACGACTTAATTGGTTTGTCTGCATGTAATTTTAATAGCGCCTGTAATTAGATTTGCCTATTATAAAGACAGAGTCGTAAATCATGCGACATACAGTTCCATATTCAGTACATTTCCCGTCATTATAGAATCCGGTTCTCCTGCTGTAAGGTCTAGTAGAAGCCATATGTAGCGAACATGTCTGTTTTGGCCCTCCGATGAGTTGGCGACTTGTCCAGGGTGTACCCCACCTTCTGCCTGAGTGTAACCTAAAATGCAGGTGTACTCCAACCTACGAGCACAATGCGTTCCACGACTAAGTTCGTAACTCAGAACACGCGTATCTCAAAGCTGCACCGCCTATTAGGGAAAGTAAATAAAAAAATACTTTAACCTTTAATTATGATGAGGATTTCTGGTTATGTTAGGCCAGCAGAGAAGGCCTTGCTGGTCCTGACGGCACACCACTGCATAGACTAGAACCTCCTCGTTTGGTTCCATTGACGTGGAGACATAGTCTGGAACAATAGACCAGGTATGAGTGCTCATCTTCTCTTGAACGAGTCTGTTTAAGGTAACTTGCTCTTTCTACGGATGCAGACTGTTGGTTCTTGTCTCTTTTTTTCATTTGACCTTTCTTGTTTGTTACTCATTCCTTGTTTTTTTCCCACGATCTTGTGGGGCGACGCTTTCCACATAAGTCACACACACTCTTGGATGTACAATCGTTGGCGTTATGACCATTCTTAAAGGGGAACATTATCACAATTTCAGAATGGTTAAAACCATTAAAAATCAGTTCCCAGTGGCTTATTATAATTTTCGAAGTTTTTTTCAAAATTTTACCCATCACGCAATATCCCTAAAAAATGCTTCAAAGTGCCTGATTTTGACCATCGTTATAAACACCCGTCCATTTTCCTGTGACGTCACATAGTGAATACAAACAAACATGGCGGAAAGAACAGCAAGATATAGCGACATTAGCTCGGATTCAGACTCGGATTTCAGCGGCTTAAGCGATTCAACAGATTACGCATGTATTGAAACGGATGGTTGTAGTGTGGAGGCAGGTAGCGAAAACGAAATTGAAGAAGAAACTGAAGCTATTGAGCCATATCGGTTTGAACCGTATGCAAGCGAAACCGACGAAAACGACACGACAGCCAGCGACAACGATTGGTATGTGTTTGTTTGGCATTAAAGGAAACTAACAGCTACGAACTAGGTTTACAGCATATGAAATACATTTGGCAACAACATGCACTTTGAGAGTGCAGACAGCCCAATTTTCATCAATTAATATATTCTGTAGACATACCCTCATCCGCTCTCTTTTCCTGAAAGCTGATCTGTCCAGTTTTGGAGTTGATGTCAGCAGGCCAGGGAAGCTAGGGTCGATATTCTTCTCTTGTTCATCTTCGGTGGCACAAGGGACGGTGTGAGCCAAGACATCCAGGAGGTTTAGCTCGCTCGTCTGCTGGAACAAACTGCCGCCATTGCTTGCCGTGCTACCGAGGTCCTTTGTCCCTGAATTGCTCACACACTCCGGCAGATTCAATGGGGGTCTGGCGGCAGATTTCTTTGACTTTATCGTTGGAAATGCATCTGCTTTGAGTGTCGCAGGATATCCACACATTCTTGCCATCTCTGTCGTAGCATAGCTTTCGTCGGTAAAGTGTGCGGAACAATTTCTTGCCACTTTCGCATCTTTGGGCCACTGGTGCAACTTGAATCCGTCCCTGTTCGTGTTGTTACACCCTCCGACAACACACCGACGAGGCATGATGTCTCCAAGGTACGGAAAACAGTCGAAAAAAACGGAAAATAACAGAGCTGATTTGACTCGGTGTTTGAGAAAATGGCGGATTGCTTCTCGAGAGCGAATAATAGAAAGGCGTTTAATTCGCCAAAATTCACCCATTTAGAGTTCGGAAATCGGTTAAAAAAATATATGGTCTTTTTTCTGCAACATCAAGGTATATATTGACGCTTACATAGGTCTGGTGATAATGTTCCCCTTTAAGGTAACTTTCTGTTTCTACGGATGCAGACTGTTGGTTCTTGTCTCTTTTTTTCATTTGATCTATCTTGTTTGTTACTCATTCCTTGTTTTTCTTCCCACGATCTTGGTGTAGACATGTGGGGCGACGCTTTCCACATAATTCACACACACTCTTGGATGTATAATCTTTGGCGTTATGACCATTCTTAAGGCAGCAAAAACATAACTTCTCCAGTTGTACAAACTTCACTCTTACTTCAACTGTTTATTCCATAATCTTGTGACACTTGAGCAGAGTAAGACCTCCTTATTTGTTCTTTTTTTTTTTCCAAAGAAAAGGCATATGATGCTTGTCTTTTCACTTGGTGAAAGTGTTAGTGCTAAATATTTCGATTTTGCTGAAACTAGGATGGTTCTTGTTCTGTTGACTTTGATTTGTCTTGGTCAGTTGGCTTCATTGCACATAGTGACGTAGTGGGGTTGCATGCAATTTGAGAGTACGAGTTGAGAAATATCACAAAGTATCTGAAGTTAGGAAACATTTTTGTGTTCATCTTGATGAATCGTAACTTTTCTGTCCCAACGTGAGCTCAACCAATCCGGTAGCTTGACAATCGTCTTCTGATTGGCACCACGAGCCAGCTCCAGCTCGTGGTGCCCAAGACCAGACTTAAAACCAGGGGAGACAGGGCCTTCTCTGTGGTCGGCCCTAAGTCAAATCAAATCAAATCAACTTTATTTATAAAGCACATTTAAAATTTACCACAGGGGTAGCCAAAGTGCTGTACAATGGACAGGTTAAAAGATAAAACGAGTACCGAGCAAACACAACACAACACAAACAGAACACGATAAAAAAAACAAAAAAAAAAAACAATAGAATAAATAAAAACATAAAAACATAAAAACAGGTTCACAGCAGGTGTATTATGGGGCGCCATTGCAGGATGGATATCACTCAGCGTTAAAAGCCATGGAATAAAAGTATGTTTTTAAGAGAGATTTAAAAACAGGAAGAGAGGAGGCTTGTCTAACACTCAGAGGTAGGTCGTTCCAGAGCTTGGGAGCAGCAACGGCGAAAGCTCTGTCACCTCTAAGCTTCAGCCTTGTGTCAGGGACCGTCAACAGCAGCTGATCGGCTGATCTTAAGGATCGGGTGGGGCAGTAAGGCTGAAGGAAGTCGGAGAGATAGGTTCTGGAACACTCTGCCCCTCCATGTTCAAACTGCTCCCACAGTGGAGTGTTTTAAGTCTCGTCTTAAGACCCACTTTTATTCTTTGGCTTGAAACACTATACATGAGTTGTGTGGTCCTCTTGTCCTCTGTTGTCCTCTGTGTTTTTTATAAACATTTTTGATTTCTATTTACTATTTAATAGTTTTTTCCCTTTAAAATCCTTTTTAATCATATTTATTTTTATATTGGTTTTATATTGGTTTTACATTTATTTATTTTTTGTTTTTATTCAGTCATTGGTGGATCGAAGGATAATATTTGAACATTGTTTTTAATGTTGTTTTTAATATTGTTTTTACTATTGTTGTGCAGCACTTTGGAAACATTTCTGTTGTTTAAATGTGCTATATAAATAAAGTGGATGTCATGTCTGTGTAATCATGTTTTGTCTTAGTCATGTTTTGTTTAGTTTCTGGCTTTTCACTCCCTCGTCTTGTTTCCATGATTACCCATTAGTTTCACCTGTTCCACGTTTGTACTCATTGTGCACTCTTGTTTATCACCATAGCAACCCATTAGTTTTCACCTGTCACGTCACGCACCTGTTTCACGTTTTGAGTCACGCACCTGTTTTCGTTAATCATGTATGTAGTATTTAAGTTCATTGTTTTCAGTTTGTCGTTCTGACGACATCCCCGCATTTATACTCTCCACACACTTATGACCCTTGCTGCGCTTTTTCATGCCGTTTTTGTCCATGCCAAGTAAGTTTTGTTTACTATTGCCACAGTTAGTGTTTTTTGTTGTTCATAGTTTTTGCCCTTGTGCAAGTGTTTGGTTTCATAGTTTGTTCTCCGCCATTGTGCGCGCCTTTTGTTTACTTCCTTGTTTTGTATTTATAGTCTTTAAATAAAAAATGTACTCTCATTCCCGTCTCGCCCGAGCCAACTTTCCGTTGCATCTCGGAAAAGCAAACACTCAGGACCAAGTCATGACAGTGGATTGGATTGGATTGATTTTCCACGCAGTCGTTGGGCTTGCAGACCTTGAACATACAGTGCACCTTATAACCCAGTTGGCCTAATGTACAGCATCATTCTGGTTGTGCTTACTGACCTCGAAGCAATTTTACTTGGTACATGGTGTATTGGTAAGTGTGACCAGTAGATGGCAATCATACATAAGAGATACATGTAGACTGCAATATGATGGCAATAAATAACAGCAAAACTTTAAAAGTTCCATTGAGAATATAGACCATTACAGACGGCACTCAAAAATCGTTTTTTTGTACGACTTCGGTAAGCTATGAAGCCGAACCGCTTGATGGATTAAACATACCAGTATTATTATGGTGCGTTTATAAGGACCGCAAAATGGCACCCATTAGCAAACATATTATCTGGCGTTTTGTTTCGCAGAATTATGCAAAACCAACTTTTCTTACCTTTTGGTACATGCTGATTTGTATTTGAGATCTGCATAAGTCCTGAAAATTTGCGCGTGTCTGCAATTGTAGTCCGTGGCGACGCCGTAGTCGATAAGCTTCTTTTACTCTATCTTCTTGTTATGGGACATTCATCCTCCACTGTTGCCATTTCTAATATAAAGTAGTGTAAAGTTCTTACTTATATCTGTCAGTAAACTCGCCATGAAAGTGCTAAAACATACCGGTGTAGTGAGTTTACATTATTCACCCAAGGAACTTTAGTTATTAGAGAGTTCCGATCGGACGGTTTTTCACATTTCCGGCGTTGTTGTTGCATTATTGAGCCACGGGTGAGGAGATGCTGCTCCGTTATTGATTGAAGTAAACTCTGAATGTCATTAAAACAGTTAGCGCCATCTTTTGACACTTCTTCCACCCCCGTCCTTGCACGCTACACCGCTACAACAAAGATGACGGGGAGAAGACGCTGTTGAAGGTGAGCCACGTAAATAAGACCCGCCCACAAAACGGCGCATCCTGAAGCGACTGTCAGAAAGTGACTTGAAAATTATCTGTAAAACATCATCTATGCAACATTTTGATCAAAGAACCACCATTACATGTTATGTAGACCACAAGGAAGTCTTTTACATTTAGAAAAAAAATCCTAATCTGACCTCTTCAATGCGCCTTTTGTAGGAAAACAGACCTGAATAGACCCGCTCACCGGTGCGCCCTATGGTCCGAAAAATACGGTATTTAAATATTTGCTTTGCACCTTGACTTATGATTTCAAAGCAAGATATGAAATGCATGTGTAATTGTGTAATACTATGAGGTAATTATTAGGGATGTCCGATAATATCGGATATTATCGGCCGAAAAATGCTTTAAAATGTGATATCGGAAATTATCGGTATCGGTTTCAAAAAGTAAAATGTATGACTTTTTCAAAGGCCGCTGTGTACACGGACGTAGGGAGAAGTACAGAGCGCCAATAAACCTTAAAGCCACTGCCTTTGCGTGCCGGCCCAGTCACATAATATCTACGGTTTTTCACACACATAAGTGAATGCAAGGCATAATTGGTCTACAGCCATACAGGTCACACTGAGGGTGGCCGTATAAACAACTTTAACACCGTTACAAATATGCGCCACACTGTGAACCCACACCAAACAAGAATGACACAACACATTTCGGGAGAACATCCGCACCGTAACACAACATAAACACAACAGAACAAATACCCAGAAACCCTTGCAGCACTAACTCTTCTGGGACGCTACAATATACACCCCCTGCCACCCCCTACCCAGAACCCCGCCCACCTCAACCTCCTCATGCTCTCTCAGGGAGAGCATGTCCAAAATTCCAAGCTACTGTTTTGAGGCATGTTAAAAAAAAAATAATGCACTTTGTGACTTCAATAATAAATATGACAGTGCCATGTTGGCATTTTTTTTCCATAACTTGAGTTGATTTATTTTGGAAAACCTTGTTACATTGCTTAATGCATCCAGCAGGGCATCACAACAAAATTAGGCATAATAATGTGTTAATTCCACGACTGTATATATCGGTATCGGTAATTAAGAGTTGGAAAATATCGGAATATCGGCAAAAAAGCCATTATCGGACATCCCTAGTAATTATACATCTTTGTACATATACAGTATATTGACTGTTGCAAACGGCCCTTTGTGGGTAATCATAAATGCAATGTGGCCCTGAATGAAAACAGGATTTGGCACTCACGAGCCGGGGCACTCGTAAGCCAAGGTACCGCCGTACTTCACGAACCAAAACACAATCAAATGTGCTCATGTCAACACTTTTGTGTACACACTCTCACCAGCTGTGTGTGCCCTTTACTCCTCAGCACCCCCCTCTGTGCACGCCAAACTAGTCTTGTTAGCTCCTCACAACAAACATCATCCCTGCACACCTTAATTAACTGATTTGACATTGCTATAATGGTGAAAAGTGTGTGTGTGTACGTGTGTGCCTATGTGTGTGTGTGTGTGTGTATGAGAGTGCATGTGTGTGTTGGCGTCTACTATGAGCAATGCGGGCTTTGTCCCTCGGAGTCAGTACAGGCCAAGGTAGTATTTTTAAAAACCAGTTCATTACTGTCATCCATTTTAATAACATTCATTAATCAAAGACTGCAGCAATTGTGCAGGCGCAGGTGTGCTTATTTGGTTACCTATCAGTCCGTTGGGAAAGAAAAAAAGAGAACTGACCAAACACTATGAACATTTATGTGGCAGCACCGGCTTACTATGCCAGAACTCCGGTTCAGCGAGCCGACAGTTCGAAGTACGCAGAGCATTGAAAAGTGCTCAAAAGAACACCCTGTAGAATCGTAGCATAGCAAAAACGGTGTCAATAATTATTGTACTCTACCACTCAGACTAATAATAAAATACTGAGAAAAATTGGAACCGGAAAAGAAAGCCGCACGGTGGACGAGTGGTTAGCAAGTTGGCCTCCCAGATTGAGGGTTGGAATCCCAGTTTGGGTACCGTATTTTTCGGAGTATAAGTCGCACCGGAGTATAAGACGCACCTGCCGAAAATGCATAATAAAGAAGGAAAAAAAACATATAAATCGCACTGGAGCCTGGCCAAAGTATGAAAAAAAACTGCGACTTATAGTCCGAAAAATACGGTATCTTCGTGTGGAGATTTGTTAGCTTAACTGAACTGTCCATATACAAACCCTGTTTCCATATGAGTTGGGAAATTGTGTTAGATGTAAATATAAACGGAATACAATGATTTGCAAATCATTTTCAACCCATATTCAATTGAATGCACTACAAAGACAACATATTTATTGTTCAAACTCATAAACTTTTTTTTTTTTTGGCAAATAATCATTAACTTAGAATTTCATGGCTGCAACACGTGCCAAAGTAGTTGGGAAAGGGCATGTTCACCACTGTGTTACATGGCCTTTCCTTTTAACAACACTCAGTAAACGTTCGGGAACTGAGGAGACACATTTTTGAAGCTTCTCAGGTGGAATTCTTTCCCATTCTAGGTTGATGTACAGCTTAAGTTGTTCAACAGTCCGGGGGTCTCTGTTGTGCTATTTTAGGCTTCATAATGCGCCACACATTTTCAATGGGAGACAGGTCTGGACTACAGGCAGGCCAGTCTAGTACCCGCACTCTTTTACAATGAAACCACGTTGATGTAACACGTGGCTTGGCATTGTCTTGCTGAAATAAGCAGGGGCGTCCATGGTAACGTTGCTTGGATGGCAACATATGTTGCTCCAAAACCTGTATGTACCTTTCAGCATTAATGGCGCCTTCACAGATGTGTAAGTTACCCATGTCTTGGGCACTAATACACCCCCATACCATCACAGATGCTGGCTTTTCAACTTTGCGCCTATAACAATCCGGATGGTTCTTTTCCTCTTTGGTCCGGAGGACACGACGTCCACAGTTTCCAAAAACAATTTGAAATGTGGACTCGTCAGACCACAGAACACTTTTCCACTTTGTATCAGTCCATCTTAGATTAGCTCAGGCCCAGCGAAGCCGACGCCGTTTCTGGGTGTTGTTGATAAACGGTTTTCGCCTTGCATAGGAGAGTTTTAACTTGCACTTACAGATGTAGCGACCAACTGTCGTTACTGACAGTGGGTTTCTGAAGTGTTCCTGAGCCCATGTGGTGATATCCTTTACACACTGATGTCGCTTGTTGATGCAGTACAGCCTGAGGGATCGAAGGTCACGGGCTTAGCTGCTTACGTGCAGTGATTTCTCCAGATTCTCTGAACCCTTTGATGATATTACGGACCGTAGATGGTGAAATCCCTAAATTCCTTGCAATAGCTGGTTGAGAAAGGTTTTTCTTAAACTGTTCAACAATTTGCTCACGCATTTGCTGACAAAGTGGTGACCCTCGCCCCATCCTTGTTTGTGAATGACTGAGCATTTCATGGAATCTACTTTTATACCCAATCATGGCACCCACCTGTTCCCAATTAGCCTGCACACCTGTGGGATGTTCCAAATAAGTGTAAGATGATTATTCCTCAACTTTATCAGTATTTATTGCCACCTTTTTCAACTTCTTTGTCACGTGTTGCTGGCATCAAATTCTAAAAAAAAAAATGTTTATCAGTTTGAACATCAAATATGTTGTCTTTGTAGCATATTCAACTGAATATGGGTTGAAAAGGATTTGCAAATCATTGTATTCCGTTTATATTTACATCTAACACAATTTCCCAACTCATATGGAAACGGGGTTTGTACACTGAACAAAAATATCCTCACATTTTTCATGAGTTGAACTCAAAGATCTACAACTTTTACTATATACACAAAAAAACGACTCCTCTCAAATATTGTAAACACATCTGGCCAAATCTGTGTTAGTGAGCATTTCTTCGTTGCCAAGATAGTCCATCCCACTTTACAGGTGTAGCATATCAAGACGCTGATTAAACAGCATGATTATTGCACAGGTGTGCCTTAGGCCAGTGGTCCCCAACCACCGGTCCGTGACACATTAGCTAGAGAAACATGAAATAATTTATAAAGGACTGCATTTTCTCCAACTTAACTTTGGCCTGTCCCACTGAACACAACAATAAGCTTGTTTATAGATGTACAATAAAACTCCTCATAGGAAGTAGTTATATTTGTTATAACTGTGTGACATGATACAATACACATTCATGAACATATCAAATAGAAAAGTGACAGATTGAAGCCTAAGGCTGATTTCCATCTGCATCTCATTGCAAATAAACAAGCCTCCACTAATTCAACTTTAAAGTGACTCCTACGTTTCTTCAACTGGCACGAGTGGAAAGTCGGTCCCTGAAAATAATGCCTACATTAAACCGGTCTGTGGTGCAAAAAAGGTTGGGGACTACTGCCTTAGGCTGTCCACAATAAAAGGCCAGTCTGAAATGCGCCATTTTATCACATAGCAGAATGCCACAGATGTCACAAGTTTTGAGGTAGCGTGCAGTTGGCATGCTGACTGCAGGAATGTTCACCAGTGCTGTTGCCCGTGAACGCTCATTTCTCCACCGTAAGCCACCTCCAAAGGCGTTTTAGAGAATTTGGCAGTACATCCAACCGGCCTCACAACCGCAGCCTAACCACATCAGCCCAGGACCTCCACATCCATCAGGTGTACCTCCATGATCGTCTGAGACCAGCCACCCGGACAGGTGCTGCAACACTTTAACATTTTCTTTCGGGGCTCCAGTACTCTGGAATGCCCTCCCGGTAACAGTTAGAGATGCTACCTCAGTAGAAGCATTTAAGTCCCATCTTAAAACTCATTTGTATACTTTAGCCTTTAAATAGACCCCCTTTTTAGACCAGTTGATCTGCCGTCTCTTTTCTCCTTTTTGGAGAGGGGGGCAGATTAGGTGACCACAGATGAAGCGCGAGCTGTTTAAAGTCGGGACCCGGGGTGGACCACTCATCTGTGCATCAGTTGGGGACGTCTCTGCGATGCTGACTTGTCTCCACTCAAAATTATCCCCTGCTGGCCCCACTATGGACTGGACTCTCACACTATTATATTAGATCCACTATGGACCGGACTCTCACTATTATGTTAGATCCACTATGGACTGGACTCTCACACTATTATATTAGATCCACTATGGACCGGACTCTCACTATTATGTTAGATCCACTATGGACTAGACTATCACTATTATGTTAGATCCACTATGGACTGGACTCTCAAACTATTATATTAGATCCACTATGGACCGGACTCTCACTATTATGTTAGATCCACTATGGACTGGACTCTCACACTATTATATTAGATCCACTATGGACCGGACTCTCACTATTATGTTAGATCCACTATGGACTAGACTATCACTATTATGTTAGATCCACTATGGACTGGACTCTCACACTATTATATTAGATCCACTATGGACCGGACTCTCACTATTATGTTAGATCCACTATGGACTGGACTCTCACACTATTATATTAGATCCACTATGGACCGGACTCTCACTATTATGTTAGATCCACTATGGACTAGACTATCACTATTATGTTAGATCCACTATGGACTGGACTCTCAAACTATTATATTAGATCCACTATGGACCGGACTCTCACTATTATGTTAGATCCACTATGGACTGGACTCTCACACTATTATATTAGATCCACTATGGACCGGACTCTCACACTATTATATTAGATCCACTATGGACCGGACTCTCACTATTATGTTAGATCCACTATGGACTGGACTCTCACACTATTATGTTAGATCCACTATGGACTGGACTCTCACTATTATGTTAGATCCACTATGGACTGGACTCTCACACTATTATATTAGATCCACTATGGACCGGACTCTCACTATTATGTTAGATCCACTATGGACTGGACTCTCACACTATTATATTAGATCCACTATGGACCGGACTCTCACTATTATGTTAGATCCACTATGGACTGGACTCTCACACTATTATATTAGATCCACTATGGACCGGACTCTCACACTATTATATTAGATCCACTATGGACCGGACTCTCACTATTATGTTAGATCCACTATGGACTGGACTCTCACACTATTATGTTAGATCCACTATGGACTGGACTCTCACTATTATGTTAGATCCACTATGGACTGGACTCTCACACTATTATGTTAGATCCACTATGGACCGGACTCTCACTATTATGTTAGATCCACTATGGACTAGACTATCACTATTATGTTAGATCCACTATGGACTGGACTCTCACACTATTATATTAGATCCACTATGGACCGGACTCTCACACTATTAACTAGATCCACTGGACGTCCATTGCACCGGTCGCCCAAGGGGGGTGTCCCCGCATCTGCGGTCCCCTTCGAGGTTTCTCATTGTCATCCCATTGGGTTGAGTTTTTTTCCTTGCCCTGATGCGGGATCTGAGCCGAGGATGTCGTTGTGGCTTGTGCAGCCCTTCGAGACACTCGTGATTTAGGGCTTGTGGAAGTCGTTCCCTACCCGTTCCACGGTTACCATGTCACAGGAGCCAGGCGTGCCCTTTCAATAGAGTTTTAATGTACATATCATTCCAATAACAATCTTTTCAGATGTTTTTTCTCTCCAGTCTCTCCCACCACTGCTCACTGTTAAAGACAACAGATGATTAGATCACCACGTACCACCTGTAAAATCTAATCACCTGCCAGCTGTGTCTTGCCGTTCAGCACATGTCCCGCCCCTAGCCGATGGTGCTCCGCCCTCAACACAATTGACAGAGGCGGTGACTTTTGCTCCTGCAGGCGCGCTGATCACACCCTCCCTCCACAGGGCTATATAAATATACTTTGATTGAATTTCAACCAATGTTTTCTCTTGTTACACAGAACAAGATCCAATTAGATACTAAATGTAAAGTATGATGAGTGCTACTAAACAGGGTAATACCCAAAACTTTTCTGTGTAAGTAGAAGCCATTCTTCAGAGAAGTGTTGGATTGTTTAAACTAGCAAAGAATACAAACAATTTAATGCTGTGTGTTGGACTTTCTCCTTCCTCTCTCTAAGTCCACCTTCTCTCCTCCTCCCTTCAACTCCCACAAGGGAGGGTTGTTCACTTCATTGATTGCGTAATTCATCAAGTGCTTTCCCGCCACAGTCATTATGCACACTAACACAATCATCCAGCCCACACCCTCCAATCATTTATTGTCATTTTACAGCCTCAATTAATCCATGCCTACATTTCTCACTCAAGTCTGCAGAGTGTGCGCCCGACGCTGTAATCCTAATACAATATAGATGTTCATACCAGCCCATAAACTATTTGCATCAATATTTTTGTTGTTTTTCTTCATTCCTTTTTACGTGAGATTTTTGTTATTATTTGTATTCTTTCTTTTCTGCGTTGGGGTGCTACTCCGGCTAAGGCCGATCACGACAATTAACTACAAACCCCAAAACCAGTGAAGTTGGCACGTTGTGTAAATGGTAAATAAAAACAAAATACAATGATTTGCAAATCCTTTTCAACCTATATTCAATTGAATAGACTGCAATGACATGATATTTAATTGTCAGGTTCAAACACTGATGACATCTATTAAACAGACAAGAAGCAGGGAATCATGCAGAGACAGAGTTCAATTTAGCACATGGGGAGAACGTATGGAGCTGCACACTTAGTCACAGTCTCGCCCTACGCTCTAAGGTACAGCTCCCGCGTCCCTCTATTTATTCAGGAGTTCCACCGTCAACATCACTGAGGCCGCCTGTAAAAGGAGTGTGTCACATATATCATGCAAAGCAGCCCCAGTATGCACAATACGTGACGGAATGTGCAGGGGGCCTTGTGATTTCGCCTTGTCTCTGCTTTGTCTGCGTGCTGTCGTCTTATCTTCGTTGAGGTCCTTGAAGTCCTTGGCTGTTAGCGGGCTAAAACAAAGATAACCTCTGCGGCTGAGGCCAGACAAGAAGTTTTGTCCTTGCACAGATAGAAAAACTAAGCTTGAGCACAATAACTAATAAGTATAGCAACGGACTTAAAGCATACTAAAGTTGTGTGATAACTTACAGATAATTGTTCTAACATCAACGTTTGAACTGATAAACTTTTTTGCAAATATTAGCTCATTTGGAATTTGATGCCTGCAACATGCTTAAAAAAAAACTGGCACAAGTGTCAAAAAAAGACTGAGAAAGTTGAAGAATGCTCATCAAACACTTATTTGGAACATCCCACAGGTGAACAGGCTAATTGGGAACAGGTGGGTGCCATGATTGGGTATAAAAGCAGCTTCCATGAAATGCTCAGTCATTCACAAACAAGGATGGGGCGAGAGAGTCACCACTTTGTCAACAAATGCGTGAGCAAATTTTCCAACAGTTTAAGAACATTTCTCAACCAGCTATTGCAAGGAATTTAGGGATTTCACCATCTACGGTCTGTAATATCATCAAAAGGTTCAGATAATCTGGAGAAATCACTGCACGTAAGCGGCTAAGCCCGTGACCTTCGATCCCTCACGCGGTACTGCATCAAAAAGAGACATCAGTGTGTAAAGGATATCACCACGTGGGCCCAGGAACACTTCAGAAAACCACTGTTAGTAACTACAGTTTGTCGCTACATCTGTAAGTGCAAGTTAAAACTCTACTATGCAAAGCCAAAGCCATTTATCAACAACACCCAGAAAGGCTGCCGGCTTCACTGGGCCCGAGCTCATCTAAGATGGACAGATGCAAAGTGGAAAAGTGTTCTGTGGTCTGACGAGTCCACATTTCAAATAGTTTTTCCAAAACTGTGGACGTCCATGATACTGCAGTATATTATTATACTTTCCAAACATGTTTTTGTCTAAATAAAAATACTTAACTTTACAGCAAACTACCCATCAAATTAATAAAAATGACAATAAATGTTACGTTCTTTACTCACAACTACTCGTGGCAGACTTAATGAGAGATACCAACGACAACTTTGGGACAAATGATGATCCATAGCCTTATATTTTTGAGCCTGAATATAAAGAGGATGAGCTACAAATTTAGAAGCTGAGTAATGAACAGATCCAGCTTTAGTGAAACACTGTCAGAAAAAATCATGCAGCACTATTGCTAAGTGCTGAACAAGAAATACAACTATGAACATAATAAAACAAACAATTGGGATGCCAGGTTATAAGGTTATGCGTTGTCAGGTTCAAACACTGATGACATCTATTAATCAGACAAGAAGCAAGGAATCAAGAGACAGAGTTCAATTTTGCTTAGGAGGAGAACGCATGGAGCTGCACGCTTAGTCACAGTCTCGCCCTACGCTCTAAGGTACAGCTCCTGCGCCCCTCTATTTATTCAGGAGTTCCACAGTCAACATCACTGAGGCCGCCTCTAAAAGGAGTGGTCACACATATCATGCAAAGCAGCTCCAGTACGCACAATACGTGACGGAATGTGCTGAAGCCTTGTGATTGCCTTGTTTCTGCTTCGTCTGCGTGCTGTCGTCTTATCTTCGTTGAGGTCCTTGAAAATCCTTGATCCAAAGATAACCAGCCACCCCTCAGACAAGAAGTTTTGTCCTTACACAGATAGAAAAAATGCAATAGCTAATAACTATAGCAACAGACTTTAAGCATACTAAAGTTGTGTGATAATATAAATACATGATTATTCTAACATAAGTTTTGAGGGAAAAAAATTATTTTAAGTGCGCCTTATAGTCCGGAAAATACGATACGTTAAAAGATCGGATTTGACAAAAAAATGTAGCCTTAATGTGACTGTCGTCTTAGTCATGTTAAAACGGAACTTCCACTTTCCATCAAAGCGTTCTTTTTCCCCCCCGTTTTTTTTTTAACTACAAACTCAACAACAAAATGCACCCATTTTTTCCTTGTCCTTATATCTCTGGCCAAAGTAAATGTTTAAGCAATGTCAACAACTCTTTATGGGAACGCGAGTCAGCCAATCCGAGGGTGTTGTCGTTGCAATCTGGTCGAGCGTTTTATTCTTTCAGAACTGACCCAGATAACTTATTCAAACAACATGTTTGAAGGATGTTTTTTTTTTCTATCTAGATCTTAGTTTATTTGCTGTGGCCATATTGGAGGTCAGGTGACCCGTAGACTACTAGGCAGAGGTGGGACCAAGTCATTGTTTTGCAAGTCACAAGTAAGTCTCAGGTCTTTGCCCTCAAGTCCGAGTCAAGTCCCGAGTCAAGACAGGCAAGCCCCGAGTCAAGTCCAAAGTCAAGACTGGAAAGTCTCAAGTCAAGTCCTAAGTCCTGCATTTTGAGTTTCGAGTCCTTTCAAGTCCTTTTAACCACAGACTAATATATTAACACAGATTGTGTATGCTTTTCAAATGCTGTATTTATTTATTAAAACAAGTGCATTTTAAATTGCAGGAAAGAAAATTGTGCTGACATTGCACTTTATAATAGCACTACTAACCAGTCATTTTAAACATTAACTCATTCCTTTACAGAACAAACACATTGAAAAATAAAGTGCAAATGTACTTATTTGTACAAAAGTGTTAACATTGAAAAAACATGACATATACGTGAACATAACAAAAAAGTTGTACTTTTTATATGTCAGGGCCCTATGCTGCATTGCATTTGCAAAAGACCAAATTAGCCAAGAGTCTGTCAGTCATTTGTGCACGATGGGGGCGTAGTATGATGCCATCATGGCTGAAAACTCGCTCCACTGGAGCACTGGAGGCAGGCACTGCCAAGACTCTCATGGCCACTCGGAACAGTGAAGGAAGAGTCTTCATGTTCAATGCCCAGAACAAAAGGGGGAGAGAGTTTTTTTGGGTTGACTTGACATGACTTGCTACTTTCCCCAAAACCCAAAGATGAAAAAGTTATTCGGGAGCGCTCCGTATTTTTCATTGTGTACTTGTCTATCAGCGTTGCGTGTGTCAGCTGGTGTGGTCTCAGTACAACAGCCAATCAAATTAGATATACTTTGTTTTCATCACACAGCATTCATCCAATCAAATTGCAGGACAACCAACGAAGAAGACATGTCCAAACCACACGCCAGTGAACAAAAAATGATGCCTAAAATAATTTCGTTTGGGTATAACAATTACGAGGTGGTCAACACAAAACGGTTTGCAGCATGCAACACATGCGGTTCGAAAATTACTGATGGAGAGGCAACAACTTCCAACTTCGTCCGGCATTTGAAGTTGCACAAAGAACGGTAAGTTTTGAATGTAAGATAACGTTTATTGGCTAAGTAACGTGACTTTTATTTGCTGTGTAGTTAAATCAGTGAGGCTGTAAACTCACTGCTAACGTTATAACGTTATTGCAAACACGGGAATCTGTTGCAGTTCACTACCTTATTCATACTTTTTGTTCAGTGATTTTTTTAAGCAGGGTTACGTTAGTCAATATATCACACGTAACGTTAGACGGCGGTCAGCAGCACCGCGTATTTTAGCCACCTAAAAAAAGACAAAAATAGTAAAATAAAGGTCAGTAAAAATGTATACTATATTATGAATATGTGTACCGTTTTAGCTAGCTTTCTGACATACTGTTGGTTGTTTACCTCAGTGGTCCCCAACCACCGGGCCGCAGCCCGGTACTGGTCCGTGGATCGATTGGTATCGGGCCGCACAAGAATTTTTTATTTTTTTTTATTTTTATTTTTTTAAATTAAATCAACATAAAAAACACAAGATACAAGGCTCAAGTCCAAGTGAAGTCACAAGTCATTGATGTTAAAGTCTAAGTCGAGTTGCAAGTCTTTTTACATTTTGTCAAGTCGAGTCTAAAGTCATCAAATTCATGACTCGAGTCTGACTCGAGTCCAAGTCATGTGACTCGAGTCCACACCTCTGCTACTAGGTGCTTCCTAACAGCATGTTCAGTGTCCTTGTAAGGGCAGACTCTGCATGCACCAAATACTCTCTCAGTCAAAGCAGCTGCATTGTCGGTTTATGCTCTCATCAGAACACTACAGATGGATGTACTGTAAGTCCATTTGGAGCTGCTCCCTGTCCTACGACTAATGATTTCACATTTGGAGCCTGACATGGAACTCTGACATGTATCTCCGGAACAGACATTTTATATCCTCCGTGAAAAATGAGCTCCTTGGTGTCGTTCATTACGCTGTTCCACGGCCAGAACACTCCCATGCATTTTTGTGCAGCAAGTTTCTGATGTGCCTGCACTGCGAGTGGATGTCTGTGTCACTTTGAATCTACTTCGGTTATCTAGACCAGTGTTTTTCAACCTTTTTTTGAGCCAAGGCACATTTTTTGTGTTGAAAAAAATCCAGAGGCACACCACCAGCAGAAATCATTAAAAAACGAAACTCAGTTGACAGTAAAGAGTCGTTGTCGCAATTGTTGAATATGACTTTAAAGCAGGGGTGCTCACACTTTTTCTGCAGGCGAGCTACTTTTCAATTGATCAAGTCGTGGGGATCTACCCCATTCATATATATAATTTATATTTACTTATTTATGAAATATATGTTTTTGTTAATAAGTTAAAGGTGTTTAATGACAATGCAATCATGTTTAACACATATAGTTAATATTGTTAATAAATTAAAGGTGTTTAATGATAATACAAGAATGTTTAATACATACAGTTAATATTGTTAATAAATTCAAGGTGTTTAATGATAATACAAGTATGTTTAACACATATAGTTAATATTGTTAACAAGTTAAAGGTGTTTAAAGATAATGCAAGCATGTTTAACACATATAGTTAATATTGTTAACAAGTTAAAGGTGTTTAATGATAATACAAGCATGTTTAATACATATAGTTAATATTATTAACAAGTTAAAGGTGTTTAAAGATAATGCAAGCATGTTTAATACATATAGTTAATATTGTTAACAAGTTAAAGGTGTTTAATGATAATACAAGCATGTTTAATACATATGGTTAATATTATTAATAAGTTAAAGGTGTTTAAAGATAATACAAGCATGTTTAACACATATAGTTAATATTGTTAACAACTTAAAGGTGGTTAAAGATAATACTAGCATGTTTAACACATATAGATTCCTTTCTTTCATGAAGACAAGAATATAAGTTGGTGTATTACCTGATTCTGATGACTTGCATTGATTGGAATCAGACAGTGGTGCTAAAAACGTCCGCATTTTCGAATGGAGGAGAAAAAAGTCCTCCTTTCTGTCCAATACCACATGAAATTGGTTGGTTTTTGGCATCTTATTTGTCCAGCTTCCGTACTCCTTTGTATACACTTTACAAGAAATACATTGTCGGCAAACTCCGTAGCTTGCTAGCTTGTGCACGCCAGCTTTCTGAGACTCGTTTTGTTAGCGCAACTGTGCAACTGTGCTGTCGGTCTTTGGAGTTTTGACAACAGGTACGGCGCCAGAGTCTGTTGAAATAAAGTGTTTCTCGCCTTCCAGTCGGTAATTTTAATGAGCTGGCAGCAGCCAGCGTCATCTCAGAAGACCCTCGGGTGCCGTGAATGTCAATCAAGTGACGGAAGTGACGTCATAGTGAAGATTTATGATCGCTCATTTGTAGGACTATTTTTTTAATGCCTGGCTGGTGATCGACTGACATACCCTCCGAGATCGACCGGTAGCTCGCGATCGACGTAATGAGCACCCCTGCTTTAAAGCATAACCAAGCATGCATCAATATAGCTCTTGTCTCAAAGTAGGTGGACTGTCACCACCTGTCACATCACACCCTGACTTATTTGGACTTTTTTGCTGTTTTCCTGTGTGTAGTGTTTTAGTTCTTGTCTTGCGCTCCTATTTTGGTGGCCTTTTCTCTTTTTTTAGTACTTTCCTGAAGCAGTTTCATGTCTTCCTTTGAGCGATATTTCCCGCATCTACTTTGTTTTAGCAATCAAGAATAAGTAAAAGTAAGGAGTAGTCACCCAAATATTTACTTGAGTAAAAGCAAAAAGTATGTAGTGAAAAAACTACTCAAGTACTGAGTAACTGATGAGTAACATACACACTCATATATATATATATATATATATATATATATATATATATATATATATATATATATATATATATACATATACATTGATATATACAGTATATCATTTATATGTATTTATTTTGTTGTTTTTGTTTACATGTTAAAGGTGTTTTAATGAATATACATGCATGTTTAACACATATAGATTCCTTTCTTTAATGAAGACTAGAATATAAGTTGGTGTATTACCTGATTCTGATGACTTGCGTTGATTGTAATCAGACAGTCGTGATGATAACGTCCACGTTTTCAAATGGAGGAGAAGAAAAGTTCCTCCTTTCTGTCTAATACCACATGAAAGTGGTGGGTTTTTGGCATCCTATTTGTCCAGCTTCCATATTCGTTTTTATACACTTTACAAGAAATATATTGGCGTCAAACTCCGTAGCTTGCTAGCTTGTTTGCGCTGGCTTTCGGAGACTCTTGTTTTGAAAGCGCAGGCGCGATGGAGCGGCACTTTTATTGTGAAGACAGGAACGTCCTCATGTGCGGTCAGTCTTGAGGCTTTTGACGGGATGTACGGTTGAAATAAAAAAAGTATATTTTTTCCTTCACACTTTTGATTGATTGATTGGAACTTTTATTATTAGATTGCACAGTACAGTACACATTCCGTACAATTGACCACTAAATGGTAACACCCCAATAAGTTTTTCAACTTGTTTAAGTCAGGTCATGTGACCACCTGTCTCTGTTTGATTGGTCCAACGTCACCAGTGACTGCATCTGATTGGTGGAACGAAGTGAAGCGTCACCAGTAAGGCAGGCACTTTGAAGGTCTGTCTGACAGACCAAAACAAACAAAGCGTGCATTAACAGATCGATAAAAATTAGTAGCGAGTAGCGAGCTGAATGTAAATAAAAGTAGCGGAGTAAAAGTAGCGTTCCTTCTCTATAAATATACTTAAGTAAAAGTAAAAGTATGTTGCATTAAAACTACTCTTAGAAGTACAATTTATCCCAAAAGTTACTCAAGTAGATGTAACGGAGTAAATGTAGCGCGTTACTACCCACCTCTGTATATATATATATATATGAAATACTTGACTTGGTGAATTCTAGCTGTAAATATACTCCTCCCCTCTTAACCGCGCCCCCGACCACGCCCCCGCCCCAACCACGCCCCCGCACCCCACCCCCCAACCCCCACACCTCCCGAAATCGGAGGTCTCAAGGTTGGCAAGTATGGGTTTAAGCATTAGACACCTTTTTACCTGCACGCTGCCTCCCGCTGTTTCCGACATCTACAAAGCAATTAGCTACCGGCTGCCACCTACTGGTATGGAAGAGTATTACACGGTCACTCTGCCGAGCTCTAGACAGCACCGACACTCAACAACAACACATCCTTTGCAGACTATAATTACTGGTTTGCAAAAAATATTTTTACCCCAAATAGATGAAATTAGATAATCTCCCACGGCACACCAGACTGCATCTCACGGTACACTTGTGTGCCGCGGCACAGTGGTTGAAAAACACTGATCTAGACAGCAATCCGCTGGAATGCATGCAAAAAAATGACTCGACTGTAACATGCAGAGGTGGGACCAAATCATTGTTTTGCAAGTCACAAGTAAGTCTCAAGTCTTTGCCCTCAAGTCCCGAGTCAATTCCAGAGTCAAGACAGGCAAGTCTCGAGTCAAGTCCAAAGTCAAGACTGGAAAGTCTCGAGTCAAGTCCTAAGTCCTGCATTTTGAGTTTCGAGTTCGTTCAAGTGGGCAGCACGGTGGAAGAGGGGTTTGTGCATCTGCCTCACAATACGAAGGTCCTGAGTAGTCTTGGGTTCAATCCCGGGCTTGGGATCTTTCTGTGTAGAGTTTGCATGTTCTCCCCGTGACTGCGTGGGTTCCCTCCGGGTACTCCGGCTTCCTCCCACCTCCAAAGACATGCACCTGGGGATAGGTTGATTGGCAACACTAAATTGGCCCTAGTGTGTGAATGTTGTCTGTCTATCTGTGTTGGCCCTGCGATGAGGTGGCGACTTGTCCAGGGTGTAGCCCGCCTTCCGCCCGATTGTAGCTGAGATAGGCTCCAGCGACCCCAAAGGGTATAAGCGGTAGAAAATGGATGGATGGATGGAGTCCTTTCAAGTCCTTTTAACTACAGACTAATATATTCACACAGATTGTGTATGCTTTTAAAACGCTGTATTTATTTATTAAAACAAGTGCATTTGAAATTGCAAAAAAAAAAAAATCACTATTAACCAGTCATTTTAAACATTTAACTCATTCCTTTACAGAATAAACACATTTGAAAAAACAAGTGCAACTGTACTTATTTGCAAAAAAGTGTTAACATTGTATTTCCATGGCATATTTCATTTTAACTAGTTCCACAGCAGTTTCTATCCTGTTCTTACCTTATCTCATTGATCTCATCTCATACTGTATGTGTTTTTATGAAAAACACAACAAAAACATGAACATAACAATGAACGGAGTTGTACTTTTTAGATGTCAGTGCCCTTTGCAATATGTACACATATTCTTAAAGGGGAACATTATCACAATTTCAGAAGGGTTAAAACCATTAAAAATCAGTTCCCAGTGGCTTATTTTATTTTTCGAAGTTTTTTTCAAAATTTTACCCATCACGCAATATCCCTAAAAAAAGCTTCAAAGTGCCTGATTTTAACCATCGTTATATACACCCGTCCATTTTCCTGTGACGTCACATAGTGATGCCAACACAAACAAACATGGCGCATAGAACAGCAAGCTATAGCGACATTAGCTCGGATTCAGACTCGGATTTCAGCGGCTTAAGCGATTCAACAGATTACGCATGTATTGAAACGGATGGTTGTAGTGTGGAGGCAGGTAGCGAAAACGAAATTGAGGAAGAAACTGAAGCTATTGAGCCATATCGGTTTGAACCGTATGCAAGCGAAACCGACGAAAACGACACGACAGCCAGCGACACGGGAGAAAGCGAGGACGAATTCGGCGATCGCCTTCTAACCAACGATTGGTATGTGTTTGTTTGGCATTAAAGGAAACTAACAACTTTGAACTAGGTTTACAGCATATGAAATACATTTGGCAACAACATGCACTTTGAG
The DNA here is from genome assembly GCF_033978685.3 of Nerophis lumbriciformis. Taxonomy (NCBI): domain Eukaryota; kingdom Metazoa; phylum Chordata; class Actinopteri; order Syngnathiformes; family Syngnathidae; genus Nerophis; species Nerophis lumbriciformis. The sequence goes on along the minus strand of NC_084559.2, from coordinate 5,230,448 downwards.
AGTGCAGACAGCCCAATTTTCATCAATTAATATATTCTGTAGACATACCCTCATTTGCTCTCTTTTCCTGAAAGCTGATCTGTCCAGTTTTGGAGTTGATGTCAGCAGGCCAGGGAAGCTAGGGTCGATATTCTTCTCTTGATCATCTTCGGTGGCATAACGGACGGTGTGAGCCAAGACATCCAGGGGGTTTAGCTCGCTCGTCTGCGGGAACAAACTGCCGCCATTGATTGCCGTGCTACTGAGGTCCTTTGTCCCTGAATTGCTCACACACTCCGGCAGATTCAATGGGGGTCTAGCGGCAGATTTCTTTGACTTTATCGTTGGAAATGCATCTGCTTTGAGTGTCGCAGGATATCCACACATTCTTGCCATCTCTGTCGTAGCATAGCTTTCGTCGGTAAAGTGTGCGGAACAAACGTCCAATTTCTTGCCACTTTCGCATCTTTGGGCCACTGGTGCAACTTGAATCCGTCCCTGTTCGTGTTGTTACACCCTCCGACAACACACCGACGAGGCATGATGTCTCAAAGGTACGGAAAACAGTCGAAAAAAACGGAAAATAACAGAGCTGATTTGACTCGGTGTTTGAGAAAATGGCGGATTGCTTCCCGATGTGATGTCACGTTGTGACGTCATCGCTCCCAGAGTGAATAATAGAAAGGCGTTTAATTCGCCAAAATTCACCCATTTAGAGTTCGGAAATCGGTTAAAAAAAGATATGGTCTTTTTTCTGCAACATCAAGGTATATATTGACGCTTACATAGGTCTGGTGATAATGTTCCCCTTTAATATAGTATACATTTTAACTGACCTTTATTTAACTATGTTTGTCTTTTTGTAGGTGGCTAAAATACGCGGTAATGCTGACCGCCGTCTAACGTCACGTTACTGTGTGTGATACATGGACTAACGTAACATTATGTATAGGCACCTCATGCAACCCTGCTTAAAAAAAATCACTTGACAAAAAGTATGAATAAGGTAGTGAACTGTAGTGGACGCAACAGATTGCCGTGTTTGCAATAACGTTATAACGTTAGCAGTGAGTTTGCAGCCTTACTGATTTAACTACACGGCAAATAAAAGTTACGTTACTTAGCCAATAAACGTTAGCTTACATTCAAAACGTACCCTTCTTTGTGCAACTTCAAATGTCGAACAAAGTTGGAAGTTGTTGCGTCTCCGTCTGTAATCTTCGAACCGCATGTTTTGCATACTGCAATTCCTTTTTTGCTGACCAAGTAATAGTTTTTATACCAAAACAAAACTATCTTTGGTATAATTTTTCCTCACAGCTCTTCTTCGTTGGTTGTCCTGCAATTTGATTGGATGAATGCTGTGGGATAGTCGAACCTCGAATGCTACCGCGGATAGTCGAACCTCGGATTCAGGAGGAACAGTGTGGTTTTCGTCCTGGTCGTGGAACTGTGGACCAGCTCTATACTCTCGGCAGGGTCCTTGAGGGTGCATGGGAGTTTGCCCAACCAGTCTACATGTGTTTTGTGGACTTGGAGAAGGCATTCGACCGTGTCCCTCGGGAAGTCCTGTGGGGAGTGCTCAGAGAGTATGGGGTATCGGACTGTCTGATTGTGGCAGTCCGCTCCCTGTATGATCAGTGCCAGAGCTTGGTCCGCATTGCCGGTAGTAAGTCGGAAACGTTTCCAGTGAGTGTTGGACTCCGCCAAGGCTGCCCTTTGTCACCGATTCTGTTCATAACTTTTATGGACAGAATTTCTAGGCGCAGTCAAGGCGTTGAGGGGATCTGGTTTGGTGGCTGAAGGATTAGGTCTCTGCTTTTTGCAGATGATGTGGTCCTGACGGCTTCATCTGGCCAGGATCTTCAGCTCTCACTGGATCGGTTCGCAGCTGAGTGTGAAGCGACTGGAATGAGAATCAGCACCTCCAAGTCCGAGTCCATGGTTCTCGCCCGGAAAAGGGTGGAGTGCCATCTCCGGGTTGGGGAGGAGATCTTGCCCCAAGTGGAGGAGTTCAAGTACCTCGGAGTCTTGTTCACGAGTGAGGGAAGAGTGAATCGTGAGATCGACAGGCGGATCGGTGCGGCGTCTTCAGTAATGTGGACGCTGTATCGATCCGTTGTGGTGAAGAAGGAGCTGAGCCGGAAGGCAAAGCTCTCAATTTACCGGTCGATCTACGTTCCCATCCTCACCTATGGTCATGAGCTTTGGGTTATGACCGAAAGGACAAGATCACGGGTACAAGCGGCCGAAATTAGTTTCCTCCGCCGGGTGGCGGGGCTCTCCCTTAGAGATAGGGTGAGAAGCTCTGCCATCCGGGAGGAGCTCAAAGTAAAGCCGCTGCTCCTCCACATCGAGAGGAGCCAGATGAGGTGGTTCGGGCATCTGGTCAGGATGCCACCCGAACGCCTCCCTAGGGAGGTGTTTAGGGCACGTCCGACCGGTAGGAGGCCGCGGGGAAGACCCAGGACACGTTGGGAAGACTATGCCTCCCGGCTGGCCTGGGAACGCCTCGGGGTCCCACAGGAAGAGCTGGACGAAGTGGCTGGGGAGAGGGAAGTCTGGGCTTCCCTGCTATGGCTGCTGCCCCCGCGACCCGACCTCGGATAAGCGGAAGAAGATGGATGGATGGATGGATGGACGGAATGCTGTGGGATGAAAACAACGTGGATGTAATTTGATTGGCTATTGTACTGACAGGCAGCACACATGTACACATGCTCCTGAATAACTTTTTAATCGTTGGGTTTTGGGGAAAGTAGCAAGTCTTGTCAAGTCAAAAGGCTCAAGTCCAAGTGAAGTCTCAAGTCATTGATGTTAAAGTCTAAGTCGAGTTGCAAGTCTCACATTCACACACTAGGGCCAATTTAGTGTTGCCCATCAACCTATCCCCAGGTGCATGTCCTATTTACCATTTACCTACAAATGATCAGAAAACCACCACACACACCCCTCTGCCCAGACATCCCAGCCATAAGGTGTTGTGCACAGACATACACACACTCTTAGCTATTCAGCACTCTCAAAGGCATGTTCCAATAAAGTGGAATTGGAAACCAGCTACCTGATAAATGAGACCTCCAGGCGTCACACATCTCCTAATGTGGCATAAATAGGGCCCCCTGCTCTCTATAGACAAGGCAAATGCTATTATCAGACACGGCCACCTCTCCTTTCGCTGTGCCGCTAACAAGGTGAGGAGGATCTACCCGTGGGATAGGAAAGGGAACGACACTAAGTCTACACACTCAGCAATCACCGAGCACATGTGTCCTGACAGAGGAATCCAAACACACATTGTCAGAGTATGTTGGTGACGAACCCCAAGATGCAGAGATGGCAGGCTTTGTCCAGGAAAACATGATTTAATTTAACATTATAGCAAAAAAACAAACAAAAGGGTACAAACAAAAGGCGCGCACAAGGCGGAGAACAAACTTGGCTATGAACTAAAATAGCACAAAGGCTAACTGTCGACAAGAAACAAAAACACGAAGGAACTATGACATGAGCAGAGTGAACAAAAGTAGACAGAGCTACAACGACACGTATTATGACAGGTAGTAGTGACAACGACAATGACAATAATCCAGCACTGACTGGAGGGGAAGGCAGGTTTAAATAGCAGCTGGCTGATTGACGTCAGGTGTGGCCAGGTGCCAATCAGCCACAGCTGAGGGGAAGACAATCAGGAAATGAAGACAAAATAAAAGCGCTGACAGGAAACTAAGACAAACGCAGAGGAAAAACTAAAACACAGTCAAACTGTCAGGGACAAGCCTGACACACATAAAGGTATAGTTGTACGTTTGATTATTTTTTTCATCCCTTTGCACTCCAAATTCCTCCAAGTCAGTCCTCTCCTGTGGCTCTCAGTGAAGGTCGCTGTGACAGCTCTAGTGGGGGGGATAGAGGAAAAGTTGCACACCAATTTCCCCCCCCCTTCCAATTCTGCCTAAGGCATGAAGACTCTCAGGGGGGCTGACTAACTCAATATTGAGGTCTTTGAATAATGTTAAGTGGGATATGCTGACTCCCATCACTTCACTTTGGCTTTGAAAAGATTCCGAAATGAAGGCGAACCGAGCTAGGGAGATTTCACATCAGGACTGTTCTGTGCCGCCCTCGTCTCCTTTTCCTAAATCATCATTTAAAGTATGCTTTCTTTCCGTTGTAGTCCAATAAACTGTCTTTACAACAAACTGTTTTATTATACTTCCTGTATGAAGTTAAGTTAAAGTTAAAGTACCAATGATTGTCACACACACACTAGGTGTGGCGAAATTATTCTCTGCATTTATAATAATAATAATAATAATAATAATAATAATAATAATAATAATAATTATTATTATTATTATTATTATAATAATATATTTTATTTGTAAAAAGCACTTTACATTGAGTAAACAGCCTCAAGTGCTACAGTGTATTAAAAAAAATAAAAATAAAAAGATGATACAAAATAAAAAAAATAAAAAACTAGAACAGCCAAATAGCAAGAACTACTATGCATATATCAAAAAAAAAAAAAAAAAAAAAAAAATATATATATATTTTTTTTTAAAGAAGTTTTTTTAAGCCTTTTTTAAAAAGCATCCACAGTCTGTGGTGCCCTCAGGTGGTCAGGGAGAGCGTTCCACAGACTGGGAGCGGCGGAGCAGAAAGCCCGGTCTCGCATTGTTCGTAGCTTTGTCCTCGGAGGTTGGAGGAGGTTAGCCTGTCCGGAGCGGAGGTGTCGTGTGGAGGATTTGGGGGTGAGTAGTTCTTTGAGGTAGAGGGGGGCATTTCCATGGAGGCGCTGGTGGGTTAGTAGGGAGACTTTGAATTCAATCCTGAGTGGAACAGGAAGCCAGTGAAGGGATTTGAGAATTGGTGGGATATGGTCATATTTGCATTTGACCCATCACCCGTGATCACCCCCTGGGAGGTGAGGGGAGCAGTGTGCAGCAGCGGTGGCCGCGCCCGGGAAAGAATAGTACCGTATTTTTTGGGCTATAAGGTGCACTTAAAATCTTTTTTTTTCTAAAAACTTGACAGTGCGCCTTATAACCCGGTGTGCCTATTGCACGGAATACGTTTGGTTGAGCTTACCCACCTCAGATCTATTTTATTTGGTGCATGGTGTAATGATAAGTGTGACCGGTAGATGGCAGTCAAACATAAGAGATACGTGTAGACTGCACCATGATGGCAATATGACTCAAGCAAACAACACCAACATTGTATATGTTCTATTGAAAATATAGAACATTACGCACGGCGCTCAAAAATTCTGGTGTTGCTTACCGACCTCAAAGCTATCTGTTAAATGATAAGTGTGACCAGTAGATGCCAGTCACACATAAAAGATACGTGTAGACTGCACTATGATGGCAGTCACACACAAGAGATACGTGTAGACTGCAATATGACTCATGTAAAGAACACCACAATTTTACATGTTCCATTGAAAATATAGAACATTACACACGGCACTAAAAAATCTATCAAAATGTTGTAGTACGACTTTGGTAAGCTATGAAGCCGCACCACTTGATGGATTGTCGGCGTATTACGAATACCATAGTCAGACGTACTGTGCTTCAACATAGGAGTATTATTATGGTGTGTGTATAAGGTAAGACATATTATCTGGCGTTTTGTTTCGTAATATTATGCAAAAGCAACTTTTCTTTCCTTCTGGTACCTGCTGATCTGTATTTGAGATATGCCTAAATCCTGAAAAAATGCGCATGTCCGCCTTTGTAGTCCGTGCCGAGGCCGTAGTCGATAAGCTTCTTCTTTTTCTCTATCTTCTTGTTATGGGACATTCATCCTCCGCTGTTGCCATTTCTAATATAAAGTAGTGTAAAGTTCTTACTTATATCTGTCAGTAAACTCGCCATGAAAGCGCAAAAACATACCGGTGTAGTGAGTATACATTATTCACCCAAGGAACTTTAGTTATTAGAGAGTTCCGATCGGACGGTTTTTCATGTTCCATTGAAAATATAGAACATTACACACGGCGCTCAAAAATCTATCAAAATGTTTTAGTACAACTTTGGTAAGCTATGAAGCCGCACCGCCTGATGGATTGTACTGTGCTTCAACATAGGAGTATTATTATGGTGTGTGTATAAGGCATACTTGCCAACCTTGAGACTTCCAAATTTGGGAGATGGGGGGTGGGGGGTGGGGGTGGTGGTGGTGGTGGTGGGGGGGGGGGGGGGTGTTGAGGTGTGGAGGGGGGGCGGGGTTGAGGTGGGCGGGTTCGTGGGGGGACGGGGTTTGGTGGTAGCGGGGGTGCAAGGGTTTCTGGGTATTTGTTCTGTTGTGTTTATGTTGTGTTACGGTGCGGATGTTCTCCCGAAATGTGTTTGTCATTCTTGTTTGGTGTGGGTTCACAGTGTGGCGCATATTTGAAACAGTGTTAAAGTTGTTTATATGGCCACCCTCAGTGTGACCTGTATGGCTGTTGACCAAGTATGCCTTGCAGTCACTTGCGTGTGTCTGTAGAAGCCGCATACAACATGTGATTGGGCCGGCACGCTGTTTGTATGGAGAAAAAGCGGATGCCACGATAGGTTGTAGAGGACGCTAAAGGCAGTGCAATCACGGCACACCCTCAATATTGTTGTCCGGGTGAAAATCGGAAGTAATTTGGGAGAATGGTGCTCCGGGAGATTTTCGGGAGGGTCACTGAAATTCAGGAGTCTCCCAGAAAAATCGTGAGGGTTGGCAAGTGTGCAAAAACAACTTTTCTGTCTTTGACAAGAAGTTCTTTGGCCTTCTCCTGTGCTCCATTTAACTTGATGTACATTTCCAAGTGGGTTGACTTTTTCCTTGCTGCCCTGATTTTTTTTTTCTGTGATGTCAGTGTTGTAGTTTTGTCAGATGTTCATTGATCTAGGCCAGGGGTCGGCAACCTTTACCAGTCAAAGAGCCATTTTGACCAGTTTCACAAATTATAGAAAACAATGGGAGCCGCAAAAAATTTTGAAATTTTAAATGAAATAACACTGCATACAAAGTTTTTTTTTTGCTTTGTGCTATGTATAAACCAGGGGTCTCAGACACGCTTCCCACACCTTAATATGGAATTTTCGAGCTGGTGCGGCACGCGGGTTTTAAATGAATAGCGCTTGTCAGCGTCATGCGTGCCGTGATGGTAGAGCATATAGCGCCCACTACAACCAGCGTGCCTGTTCAGCCACATGTTCCGCTTGCTCAGTAGGTGACAGCAAGGCATACTTGCTCAACAACCACACAGGTTACACTGACGGTGGCGGTATAAAAAAAAACTTTAACACTCTTACTAATAATGCGCCACACTGTGAACCCACACCAAACAAGAATGACAAACACATTTCGGGAGAACATCTGCACCGTAACACAACATAAACACAACAGGACAAATACCCAGAATCCCATGCAGCCCTAACTCTTCCGGGATACATTATACACTCCCGCTACCAAACCCCGCCCACCTCAACCGACGCACAGGGGAGAGGGGGGGGGGGGGTGTTGATGTGTGAGGGAGCAGGGTTGGGTTGGGGGCGGGGTTTGGTGGTAGCAGGGGTGTAAAATGTAGCCCGGAAGAGTTAGGGCTGCATGGGATTCTGGGTATTTGTCCTGTTGTGTTTATGTTGTGTTAAGGTGCAGATGTTCTCCCGAAATGTGCTTGTCATTCTTGTTTGGTTTTGGTTCAAAGTGTGGCGCATTATTAGTAAGAGTGTTAAAGTCGTTTTATATGGTCACCGTCAGTGTAACCTGTGTGGCTGTTGACCAAGTATGCCTTGCTGTCACGTACGTGTGCAAGCAGAAGATGTATATTGTATAACAAGTGTTGGGCTGGCATGCTATTAATACAGATTGTAGAGGGCGCCATATGTTATACCATCATGGCACGCCCTTATTATAGCTGTAAGGGTGAAAATCGGTGAATATTAATCCCGGGAGTTTTCTGCGAGAGGCACTGAAATCCGGAAGTCTCACGGGAAAATTGGGGGGTTCAGCAAGTAAGCTGCTGAGCCGCATCAGAGTGATTAAAGAGCCGCATGCGTCTCCGGAGCCGCGGGTTGCCGACCCCTGATCTAGGCGTTTGTTACTATCAGCTATCTTCTCTGCTTGAGCAATGCCACTTTGTTTTTCTGTTGGTGAACTTCATGATTTTGACAGGTATAATGTTATTTCTGTGAGACATTGGAATACATGTTCCGATGTTGATGACATCATCATCCGTCCCGTTTGATCGCAGAAAGTTGGCCACCTGTTTCAACTAGGAAAGCTTTCCTATGACTCCGCTTCCTCACTCCTGTGTATTATTATTGACTCCGTAAGAGCAGAGTTAAATTTGATCAAACTTCCCTTTCTTCCTTCCTTGCCCTCTCCCTTTAAAATGTTTGAAGATATCCTGACAGTAGAATTGATGGCCACCATTATGCTTGGATACAAGCACATTCCGCCACAATGAAAGGGCTGTAAATTATCCTGCGAGTGAGCAGCTCTAATGGGGTCAGTCCTTTCACCGCCTGCACCGCACTGAGGCCCGGTCTACACGGGAAAGCTGGTGTTTTCCTTTTCATGTCGGTTTGAACAAAAAAAAAAAAAAAATTGTGTCCACACATGTCGAATCAAAAATAGTTACGTCTAGACGGGAGCGGATCGCTATATGCCACACCTCAATATGGTGCTGTAAACGGACACAAACAGAACTGTATCTCACGGCACACTGGTGTGTCGTGAGATACAGTCTGGTGTGCCGTGGGAGATTACCTAATTTCGCCTATTTGGGTTAAAAATATTTTTTGCAAACCAGTAATTATAGTCTGCAAATGATGTGTTGTTGTTGAGTGTCGGTGCTGTCTAGCGCTCGACAGAGTAACCGTGTAATACTCTTCCATATCAGTAGGTGGCAGCCGGTAGCTAATTGCTTTGTAGATGTCGGAAACAGCGGGAGGCAGTGTGCAGGTAAAAAGGTGTCTAATGCTTAAACCAAAAATAAACAAAAGGTGAGTGCCCTTAAGAAAAGGCATTGAAGCTTAAGGAAGGCTATGCAGAACGAAACTATAACTGAACTGGCTACAAAGTAAACAAAAACAGAATGCTGGACGACAGCAAAGACTTACTGTGGAACAAAGATGGCGTCCACAATGCACATCGGAACATGACGTGACAATCAACAAAGTCCCCGCAAAGAAGGATAAAAACAACTGAAATATTCTCGATTGCTAAAACAAAGTAGATGCGGGGAAATATCGCTCAAAGGAAGACATGAAACTGTTACAGGAAAATACCAAAAAAAGAGAAAAAGCCACCAAAATAGGAGCACAAGACAAGAACTAAAACACTACACATAGGAAAACAGCAACAAACTCCAAATAAGTCAGGGTGTGATGTGACAGGTAGTGACAGTACACCTACTTTGAGACAAGAGCTATGCTGATGCATGCTTGGTTATGGTTTAAAGTCATATCCAACAATTGCGACAACTTTTTACTGTCAACTGAGTTTAGTTTTTTAATGATTTCTGCTGGTGGTGTGCCTACGGATATTTTCAACGCAAAAAAATGTGCCTTGGCTCAAAAAAGTTTGAAAAAACACTGTGCTACAAGACCAAACAACCACAAGAAGAAGGTGATTTTTTTTTTGTCAGAAGCCATTTTTCGTCAGGTAACGCGTTATTGTTGCAAATATTGGACAAAGTACAACTCAAATTTTAAATTTCTTAAAAAATCTTGAGCGTTTTGGGACAAAAGACATTGTACGCCGCAACTAACATTTCGTTAAATGCCGCTCAGCAAAGTTACACTATGGTAAGTCACTTGTTTAGCATGAACAAGCTTCTGGTATAATTTTGGCAGAATATTTGGCCACACTTCTTGGCATACCTGTAAACCTTCCCGTTTTTAATGGGAAATCCATTTTTTGTCCTTCTTTCCCGGCTTCTACCTGGTTCTGTTTTTTTTATTGATTTATTCTTCATAAAAAAAAATATATAAATCCTTACAATTACCGGTTCTCTTGAGGTGCTCAGGCACTGTCAGGTTCAAACACTGATGACGTCTATTAAACAAGACAAGAAGCAAGGAATTAAACAGAGACAGAATTCAATTTAGCTCAATTGAGGAGAAACGCCTAGACACTGTACTTTTGCACAGTGTCGTCCCACGCTCTGACGAAAGATTTTACGCCTCCTCTTTTATTTGGACTTTCCCTGATTACATGGCAACAGCTGTTTCTAAGAGAGGGGGGTCGTAAACAGCCGCTGCCTTTGGTTACAAAACAGTTAAAAGAAAAGGTCGTAAAACAGTTCAAAGAAAAGGTGCCTGGAGGGGAGTCAGGCTCTGCTTCCTCTCCGCTTTGTAGATCTCGGGTCAAGACAAAATCTGCCTGTGGATTACAATAGAAGAAAGAAACCAACGCCTTCATGTCGCTTCCCATTCTACGCAGTGGAGTTTTACAAGCTTTTTGCTTCTGGTCGGGAACTCAAGGTAACACAAAGTTTTGTGATAACTTAGATACAATTATTCTGACAGGTACGCTTGACTCAGGCCTCGGCACCACTTGGGGGATGACAGAAAAGATATATCTACCAAAAAATGCACAAAGTACATAGCTTTGACTCCCATCCAAGGCATGCCGTTTTTAATTGATTTAACGGAGATCAGCGGTGAAAATGAAATTCCTTTATTTTTACCCAGTCTCCCAGTCCCCAACTCAGGAGTTAGAGAGCACTGTCCAATAACCGTAGGGTTTCCCTTTTCAAATCTTGGTTCCACTATCCAGGTCACTGCGGCTGGGTGTCGGGGGGAAACTTTACCCAGGGGTCAGTCACACATGAGGCATTTTTCGACTACAGGAACTTTTTCACAAACTTTCCCATTTGTCCCTATGAATCCAAATATCACCCTGTGTTCCCACCAAAAACTACTTTGGTAGATAGGTTCCCTTAAGGCAGGCCTGGGCAATTATTCTGACTCGGGGGCCACATTTAGAGAAAAAAATGTGTCTGGGGGCCGGTATGTCTATTTTTAGGGACACTAATACAAAACTCCACAATAATGTCTGATTGAATGCTAAAAACGTTAGGACAGACGGCCTTAAAAAACATAATGGAATTTTAAATTTTTCTATGAACGATAAAACACTGAATATTGACAAAATATGAATGTCACACCCCCTTTCGATCGACATATTTTACAATCAAGTGAAACGCAACAAAAATGCAACAAACAGTGAAATATGAACGTGAAGGGTACAAAATAAACCCAACTACAATCTGATATATCTGATCTATATCACTACGCTTTAGAACTTTGTTGTGAAAAGCTCCTTCCGCGTCTGTGGAAACGCTCCCCACCCACACTGCTTGGTGCCTCGTCTGAGCTGCTGTTACCATAGTAACAATTAGATGACCATAGTAACTAATTAGATTCCCATAGTAACTGGTATATCATCCATAAGCGCAGATTCCAACTATTGAAATACTTTGTATAGTTGAAGACTTACGGTCATTAGAAAACATCACTACACATCATAATGGCAGCTACACTTTCTATCTTAAAGATCTAAAAAAATTATTTGGGAATGCCCGGCGGGCCAGACCGAAAAGCTTAACGGGCCGCATGTGGCCCCCGGGCCTTAATTTGCCCAGGTCTGCCTTAAGGGAAGAGTGTATTTCCTACTGGGCATTAGGTACTTTAGCAAGTTCCCCAAGAACCTTTTGAGGGGTGGACTGTGAAGTCGAACACTGAGTCTGTGGAAGAATAATCAATAACCTGGTACTTTATTGAAAAGCTGTAGGATTTTCATAAAAAGATGCAAAGTACTTTTGAGGTTGCCAAGCTCTTTGCCTGGTGACCACCCACGCTCAACGCTAGGGAGGTGCCGTGAAATAAAGTTGGTAAACATCGAGAAATATATGAGCTTCATCTGAATAATACAGCTTTGATAAAGAAATGGTGTGAAGTAAATTGTGTAAGTGTCGTTGGGACAAAGACATATGGTAAACAACAACACAAACCAAGAATCTCCACACTGCCAGGTCCTACATACGCTATATTGCCAAAAGTATTTGGCCACCTGCCTTGACTCACATATGAGCTTGAAGTGCCATCCCATTCCTAACCCATAGGGTTCAATATGATGTCGGTCCACCTTTTACAGCTATTACAGCTTCAACTCTTCTGGGAAGGCTGTCCACAAGGTTGCGGAGTGTGTTTATAGGAATTTCCGACCATTCTTCCAAAAGCGCATTGGTGAGGTCACACACTGATGTTGGTGGAGAAGGCCTGGCTCTCAGTCGCCGTACTAATTCATCCCAAAAGATGTTCCATTGTGTTCAGGTCAGGACTCTGTGCAGGCCAGTCAAGTTAATCCACACCAGACTCTGTCATCCATGTCTTTATGGACCTTGCTTTGTGCACTGGTGCACAGTCATGTTGGAAGAGGAAGGGGCTCACTCAAAATTTGGAGCATGGAATTGTCCAAAATGTTTAGGTATCCTGGAGCATTCAAAGTTCCAACTCCTGAAAAACAACCCCACACCATAATTCCTCCGCTGACCCCTCTCTGTCAGTTTACGTGGCCTACCACTTCGTGGCTGTTGTTCCCAAACTCTGCCATTTACTTATAACAAAGCCGACAGTTGACTTTGGAATATTTATTATTATTATATTTTCCCAACTGGATTTGTTGCACAGGTGGCATCCTATGACAGTTCCACGCTGGAAATCACTGAAAGCGGCCCATTTTTTCACAAATGTTTGTAGAAACAGTCTCCATGCCTAAGTGCTTGATTTTATACACCTGTGACCGGGCCAAGTGATTAGGACACCTGATTCTAATCATTTGGATGGGTGTTGTTGCGTTTGGACCAGTTGTTCCTCCCAGGGAATTCAAGTTTCTGGTCGCTCCCAAGCTCTTTACGACACTTAAAGCTGAGTAGAAGAACCACCAGAGACAGAATAGGTATTTTGTAATATATTTGCAAAGCTTTGTAAATATAATGAGACCAGTCCAGCATAGAACATTCAATCGCGCAGCTAAGATGGTCTGATCTAAAATATGGAAACCTTCTATTCTATAAAGTCTCTCTCCCTCCCACCCTCGCTGTCTTGTCTTTCCAGCCCAAACACATGCCCATTGTCCTCCGCAGCTGGACACAAGAAGAGATAAGGAGAAGGATTATCTCTCCTCCTTACATTCCATAGTCAAGGTTAGCACACAGTATTTGCAGACAACCAAAAGACCACAATTGGAAGAAAAACACTAGCTGTTTTGTAATATGATTATGAAAATAAAGAAGTAACACTTAAATACGGATATATGTAAATATCTGCCTCCGACAGTGTCCAAATACTTTTGGCAATATAGTGTATGTGGTAAAGCTTGAAGGCGTACATGTGGAAGGTCAGGTCCGATTTTAGTTCACATGACGCAAATGTTGCTGGCAGTTGGAAACGCGTCAAATAGGGTGGGACATTGCCCTGAGGCGTCGTTAAATGGGAAAATGTAGGCACATTAATCACTACATGTAATGTCATGCAACAGTGTTCCCACTAACAAGTACAATATGTCATGTTCGTGTGTGACAGGTAGCACAAGAAATCGAAAGTCTTGGCTTTTTTTTTTTGCCCGTGACAAGAAATCTCTTTGTACACTGCAAAAACTGAAATCTAAGTAAGACTAAATATCTCAAATAAGGTTGATATTTGCTAATTTTCTGTCTGATAAGATAATTATTCTCACTCAGCAGATTTTATGTTAGAGTGTTTTACTTGTTTTAAGGGTTTTGGTCCTAAATGAAATACTATACTTTGACTTTCACAAAGTGCATTATTTTTTTAATTTTTTTTTAAACATGCCTCAAAACAACAGCTACAAAAACAATGAAGGCACACAGCTTCAATCCAGAGTATAATAGAGCATACTTGCCAACCTTGAGACCTCCGAATTCGGGAGATGGGGGGTGGGCGGGGTTTGGTGGTAGCGGGGTGTGTATATTGTAGCGTCCCGGAAGAGTTAGTGCTGCAAGGGTTTCTGGGTATTTGTTCTGTTGTGTTTATGTCGTGCTACGATGTGGGTGTTCTCCCGAAATGTGTTGTTTGGTGTGGGTTCACGGTGTGGCGCATATTTGAAACAGTGTTTAAGTTGTTTATACGGCCACCCTCAGTGTGACCTGTATGGCTGTTGACCAAGTGTCAGGTTCAAACACTGATGACCTCTATTAAACAAGACAAGAAGCAAAGAATCAAACAGAGACAGAATTCAATTTGGACTCAATATTGAGGACAGTCGTCTTTACACTGTACCCTTGTACAGTATCTTAGCACGCTCTGCTAAAAGATTGCATGCCTCCTTCTCTTATTTTGGACCCTCCCCGACCACATGGCCACAGGTCGCAAAAAGTTCATAGAAAAGGTATTAAACAATTCACAGGAAAGGTCAGTTCAAAAAGAGTTTGTAAAATAGTTCAAAAAGAGTTCCATAAAAAAGTTCAAAAAGAGTTCGTAAAATACTTCAAAAAGAGGTCGTCTGGAAATTGGGCAGATCCTGTCATCTCTCCGCTCTGAAGTCCTTGGGCCAGAACAACATCCTTCTGTTGCTTACCATACATGAGAGAAAACAGGAACACCTTCATCTTGCTTACCCCTCCACACAGTGGAGTTTTACGAGTCTTACTCTTGGTAGGTTTCAAAGACAGCCTTTTGTCTTCTTGTCAGGAACGCAATGTAATACAAAGTTTTTGTGATCATTTAGAAACAATTATTCTAACACCAAGTATGCCTTGCATTCACTTGTGAGTGTGAAAAGCCGTAGATATTATGTGATTGGGTCGTCACGCAAAGGCAGTGCCTTTAAGGTTTATTGGCGCTTTGTACTTCTCCGTGTACACAGCGACGTTTTAAAAAGTCATACATTTTATTTTTTGAAACCGATACCGATAATTTCCGATATTACATTTTAAAGCATTTATCGTATGTGAAGCGCCCGGTCATTCACTCGTTGACATTTGACATGCGATTCTTTGGCGTACAGGAAGGGGAGGTGCTGGTGTGAACTAACTGAACCACCATTTTCCTTGCCTAAAGGCCATCAGCGCAGACAGACAGCTGCAGGCTTCTGCCCGGGGGTGGAATGGTGCCTGCATGACAGTTCACATTATACCTGAGTGCTGACAAGCAGGGAAGGGGTCAGCCATGCTGTCAAGGCCAAGAGGGAACAGAGGAGGTGATGGTTTGTGGGAGGCGGGGGATGGGGGGGCTGCTTTCATCAAACTCCTTCCTGAGTGACAGGCGGCACAGCTGAGACACTCGGGCTGCATACCAGCACACGTGGGCTTGAGTACACACCAACAGGGGTGGAGGACTGGACCACAGGAATGTGGTGGCCAATTTTTTTTTCACACTGCAAAAACTGAAATCTAAGTCAGATTAAATATCTCAAATAAGGGTGATATTTGCTTATTTTCTGTCTGATAAGATAATTCTTCTCACTGAGCAGATTTTCTGTTAGAGTGTTTTACTTGTTTTAAGTGTTTTGGTACTAAACAGAGGTGGGTAGAGTAGCCAGAAATTGTACCCAAGTAAGAGTACTGTTACTTTAGAGATTTATTACTCAAGTAAAAGTAATGAGTAGTCACCCAAATATTTACTTGAGTAAAAGTAAAAAGTATGTTGTGAAAAAACTACTCAAGTACTGAGTAACTGATGAGTAACATACACACACATATCATCTATATATATATATATATATATATATATATATATATATATATATATATATATATATATATATATATATATATACATACATTGATATATACAGTATATAATTTATATTTATTTATTTTGCCGTTTTTGTTTACATGTTAAAGGTGTTTTAATGAATATACATGCATGTTTAACACATATAGATTCCTTTCTTTCATGTTGACAAGAATATAAGTTGGTGTATTACCTGATTCTGATGACTTGCATTGATTGTAATCAGACAGCAGTGCTTAACGTCCACGTTTTCAAATGCAGGAGAAAAAAAGTTCCTCCTGTCTGTCTAATACCACATGAAAGTGGTTGGTTTTTGGTATCTTATTTGTCCAGCTTCCATATTCGTTTTCACACACTTTACAAGAAATACATTGGCGGCAAATTTTTGTAGCTTGCTAGCTTGTTTGCGCTGGCTTTCGGAGACTCTTATTTTGAAAGCGCAGGCGCGATGGAGCGGCACTTTTATTGTGAAGACAGGAACTGTGCAGTCAGTCTTTAGGCTTTTGACGGGATGTACGTTTGAAATAAAAAAGTGTCTTTTTTCCTTCACACTTTTGATTGATTGATTGAAACTTGTATTAGTAGATTGCACAGTACAGTACATATTCCGTATAATTGACCACTAAATGGTAACACCCGAATACGTTTTTCAACATGTTTAAGTCAGGTCATGTGACCGCCTGGCTCTGTTTGATTGGTTCAACGTCACCAGTGACTGCATCTGATTGGTGGAACGGAGTCAAACGTCACTAGTGACTGCATTTTATTGGTGGAACGGAGTGAAACGTCACCAGTAACGCAGGCACTTTGAAGGTCTGTCTGACAGACCAAAACAAACAAAGCGTGCATTAACAGATCGATAAAAATTAGTAGCGAGTAGCGAGCTGAATGTAGATAAAAGTAGCGGAGTAAAAGTAGCGTTTCTTCTCTATAAATATACTCAAGTAAAAGTAAAAGTAAGTTGCATTAAAACTACTCTTAGAAGTACAATTTATCCCAAAAGTTACTCAAGTAGATGTAACGGAGTAACTGTAGCGCGTTACTACCCACCTCTGGTACTAAATGATCTCAATAAGATATTACAGCTTGTTGCTGAGATTTGATGACCTATATTGAGTAAAACATCCTTGAACCTAGAATATCAACTGATGCAAAGCCGTATAAAACTACTTTTTTAAAGTAATAATTTTTTACTTCTGGCATGGAAAAAAAAATCATGATGCCGAGCGCATATCATTATGTCAAGATAATGGCACTAGCATTTACTTAATTTAAGAATATTTTTCAACATATTGAGCAACATATTCTATTTTTTTTATTTTATTTTTTTTTACCCAGAAAAGTGCACTTGTTATTAGTGAGAATATTACGGAGCCCCTAAAGGGACATGGGGGATTTTTTTTTTTTTTTTTTAATAATTATTATTATTATTTTTTAAGACGTGTGCACGAGAAACTTTTTATAAAGTTATAAAAAAAAAGGTTTCTCATGTCTACATGTCTAAAAAAAAAAAAAAAAAAAAAAAATATATATATATATATATATATATATATATATATATATATACATACATTTTTTTCCCCCATGTCCCTTAAAGGGCTCCGTAGAATATACTTATTTTAAGGTATTTTTGGGTTTATTGAAGTGAACTAATTTTACTTGTTTTGGAAGCCGAATTTTCTTGTTGTATTGGCAGATAATTTTGCTTAGTTCAAATAAAATACCCCTCATTTTTGTATTTTTTTTCTTGTTTTTGAACACTTGACTTTTTGCAGTGCACAGCAAAAACTGAAATCTAAGTAAGATTAAGTATCTCAAATAAGGGTGATATTTGCTTATTTTCTGACTGATAAGATAATTCTTCTCACTAAGCAGATTTTATGTTAGAGTGTTTTACTTGTTTTAAGTGTTGTGGTCCTAAATGATCTCAGTAAGATATTACAGCTTGTTGCTGAGATTTGATGACCTATATTGAGTAAAACATGCTTGAAACTAGAATATCAACTGTTGCAAAGCTGTGTCATCAACACTCATAAGTATAAAACTACTTTTTTAAAGTAATACTTTCTTACTTCAGGCATAAAAAAAAATAAAAAATGACGAGCACATATCATTATGTCAAGATAATGGCTCTAGCATTTACTTAATTTAACAATATTTTTCAACATATTGAGCAAAAAGTTTTTTTTATTTTTATTTTTTATTTTTCTTCCCAGAAAAGTGCACTTGTTATCAGTGAGAACATTACAATAATACAGAGCCCCTAAAGGGACATGGGGGAATTTTTATTTTATTTTTTTATTTTTTATTTTTTTTAGATATTTGCGCACGATATAGTTTCTTGTGCGAAAGAGAAACTTTTTATAAAGTCATTAAAAAAAAAAATTCTCGTGCGCACGAGATACATGTCTAAAAAAATAAAATAAAAATAAAATTATTTCTTTCCCCCATGTCCCTTTAGGGGCTCCGTAGAATATAATTATTTTAAGGTATTTTTGGGTTAATTGAAGTTAGCTTATTTTACTTGTTTTGGAAAGTCTTGACAAGCCGAATTTTCTTGTTCTATTGCCAGATAATTTTGCTTAGTTTAAATAAAATACCCCTCATTTTTGTATTTTTTTTCTTGTTTTTGAACACTTGACTTTTTGCAGCGACAAGCCTGCAGACAATCGGCAATCCGCACACCTGGGACTGATGAGGGCGAGCTGGATAAAGGACCAGTGGACCCAAGGATCCAGGCGGGAACTTAGTTACCTCTTGGTGTACCGTAAGCCTTATGCTCTCTCACTGTTGTTTCTTTTCCCTACGGCCGTGTTGCTCTCCCGCAGTGCCTTCCCGAGTCTTCCCCTTCGAGATTTCCCGTTGTTTCCTCTGTGTTTTGGACTGCCTTCCTCGATTCCTGACCCTCGCCTGAACACTGATCTAGCCTCTTCTCTCCTGCCCTGTATCATCTGCCTGCCCCTCAGACTGCCTTGTTCCTTCACTCTCGACACCACTTGGTAACAAACACTTTAGTTAACCTCACACGTACACACTCATGGGTTTTTGTCACACACTCCATTTCCTTAGTTTAGTTTATTAATTAGTATTGTTTATTATTAGGTCCGCTCCCTGTATGATCAGTGTCAGAGCTTGGTCCGCATTGCCGGCAGTAAGTCGGACACGTTTCCAGTGAGGGTTGAACTCCGCCAAGGCTGCCCTTTCTCACCGATTCTGTTCATAACTTTTATGGACAGAATTTTTAGGCGCAGTCAAGGCGTTGAAGGGATCTGGTTTGGTGGCTGCAGGATTAGGTCTCTGCCTTTTGCAGATGATGTGGTCCTGATGGCTTCATCTGGCCAGGATCTTCAGCTCTCACTGGATCGGTTCGCAGCCAAGTGTGAAGCGACTGGGATGAGAATCAGCACCTCCAAGTCTGAGTCCATGGTTCTCGCCCATAAAAGGGTGGAGTGCCATCTCCGGGTTGGGGAGGAGATCTTTCCCCAAGTGGAGGAGTTCAAGTACCTCGGAGTCTTGTTCACGAGTGAGGGAAGAGTGGATCGTGAGATCGACAGGCGGATCGGTGCCCCGTCTTCAGTAATGCGGACGCTGTATCGATCCGTTGTGGTGAAGAAGGAGCTGAGCCGTAAGGCAAAGCTCTCAATTTACCGGTCGATCTACGTTCCCATCCTCACCTATGGTCATGAGCTTTGGGTTATGACCGAAAGGACAAGATCATGGGTACAAGCGGCCGAAATTAGTTTCCTCCGCCGGGTGGCGGGTCTCTCCCTTAAAGATAGGGTGAGAGTCTCTGCCATCCGAGAGGAACTCAAAGTAAAGCCGCTGCTCCTCCACATCGAGAGGAGCCAGATGAGGTGGTTTGGGCATCTGGTCAGGATGGCACCCGAACGCCTCCCTAGGGAGGTGTTTAGGGCACGTCCGACCGGTAGGAGGCCACGGGGAAGACCCAGGACACGTTGGGAAGACTATGTCTCCCGGCTGGCTTGGGAACGCCTCGGGATCCCCCGGGAGGAGCTGGACGAAGTGGCTGGGGAGAGGGAAGTCTGGGCTTCCCTGCTAAGGCTGCTTCCCCCACGACCCGACCTCGGATAAGCGGAAGAAGATGGATGGATGGATGGTTTATTATTATATATATTGACCATATATTTAATACACTATTGAACATTCCCGGATCCCCTGGTGTCTGTTGCCGTCATCTCCCCCTGTTAAACCACAACACATTCCGCCTTAACAGTTAAATAAGTAAACAAACGCATAGAAGTGGACAAGATGTAAGCAGTGTGCCACTATTGATCAGTACAGATAGGCAAAGGGGGGGGGGGGAAAACTTGCTTATTTCACCCTACCGAAAATGATTCAAACTCTGACCCTAAAACCGAGGTACTTACCAAACCGTGACATGGATTATGTGTAGCCCCCTAGAAGACACTAAAACAAATGGTCAGCTTCCTCACTTCAAGTCAAGTCTAAAAATGTCAAAATCAATGATCAGGTCCTTAAAAACAAATAATTGGCAATACAAAAAGGAAGTTGGGAAAAGCCCGACTGCCCTGGTGACAAAATCCTGTTGACCGTGTGCATGTGCACCAACTGATAGGTGTAGAGGAAACAAAAAAAGAGGGTGTTCCTGTCTCTTGAAAAGCAGGAAACTGTAATGAATGATTTAGAGTCAATGTATTGCTGGTGGTCATCCTTTAGATCTTTGTCCCTCTGCGTCTATTTCCGTTGGTCCAACACAAAGGTCCAAGTCTTGTGGACATTCCAGGGACCAAGGTCAGGTCAAAATGGCAATTAGTTCCAGTTCAGCAGTCCCTGCAAAGAGTGATGAGGGCCTCGCTTCGGAACATTACCACCTTACAGAGTTGGTTGCAATAAAACATGTGTTGTTTTGGAGGATCAGATACAAGTCAGTCTTGGGGATGATTCATTTTGTCATGACCCTGAAAACACAGACCAGAGACTATTTTTTTTAGGCCTCTGTGAGCAAATCAACAGTTTCAGTTGTAGTTCAGATTCAATGGTAGGTTAATAAGTCTGAATGATATTTCAGTCCGACAAAATTTTCAGATTCAGATTCAGAAGTACTTTATTAATCCCAGAGGAGAACATGAGTTTTCAGCACATTCCCAGTCAAGTTAGAGATGGCATTTAAGTCCCATCTTAAAACTCATTTGTATACTCTAGCCTTTAAATAGACCCCCTTTTTAGACCAGTTGATCTGCCGTTTCTTTTCTTTTGAACCCCCTCTTCCTTGTGGAAGGGGGGGTACAGGTACAGGTCCGGTGGCCATGGATGAAGTGCTGGCTGTCCAGAGTCGGGACCCGGGGTGGAGACTCTGGACCCAGGGTGGGCCGCTCGCCTGTGCATCGGTTGGGGACATCTCTGCGCTGCTGACCCCCTAGAGACCGGATGCAATGGACGTCGTGTGGGTCTAGCACAGGGGTCGGCAACCCTTACCACTCAAAGAGCCATTTTGACCCGTTTCACAAACTAAAGAAAACAATGGGAGCCACAAAACCCTTTTGAAATTTAAAATGAAATAACACTGCATACAAAAGTTTTTTTTTGCTTTGTGCTATGTACGTATAAACCAGGGGTCTCCCGCACCAGGGGAACATTATCACCAGACCTATGTAAGCGTCAATATATACCTTGATGTTGCAGAAAAAAGACCATATATATTTTTTAACCGATTTCCGAACTCTAAATGGGTGAATTTTGGCGAATTAAACGCCTTTCTAGTATTCGCGTGACGTCACATCGGGAAGCAATCCGCCATTTTCTCAAACACCGAGTCAAATCAGCTCTGTTATTTTCCGTTTTTTCGACTGTTTTCCGTACCTTGGAGACATCATGCCTCGTCGGTGTGTTGTCGGAGGGTGTAACAACACGAACAGGGACGGATTCAAGTTGCACCAGTGGCCCAAAGATGCCAAAGTGGCAAGAAATTGGACGTTTGTTCCGCACACTTTACCGACGAAAGCTATGCTACGACAGAGATGGCAAGAATGTGTGGATATCCTGCGACACTCAAAGCAGATGCATTTCCAACGATAAAGTCCAAGAAATCTGCCGCCAGACCCCCATTGAATCTGCCGGAGTGTGTGAGCAACTCAGGGACAAAGGACCTCGCTAGCACGGCAAGCAATGGCGGCAGTTTGTTCCCGCAGACGAGCGAGCTAAACCCCCTGGATGTCTTGGCTCACACCGTCCCTTATGCCACCGAAGATGATCAAGAGAAGAATATCGACCCTAGCTTCCCTGGCCTGCTGACATCAACTCCAAAACTGGACAGATCAGCTTTCAGGAAAAGATAACGGATGAGGGTATGTCTACAGAATATATTAATTGATGAAAACTGGGCTGTCTGCACTCTCAAAGTGCATGTTGTTGCCAAATGTATTTCATATGCTGTAAACCTAGTTCATAGTTGTTAGTTTCCTTTAATGCCAAACAAACACATACCAATCGTTGGTTAGAAGGCGATCGCCGAATTCGTCCTCGCTTTCTCCCGTGTCGCTGGCTGTCGTGTCATTTTCGTCGGTTTCGCTTGCATACGGTTCAAACCGATATGGCTCAATAGCTTCAGTTTCTTCTTCAATTTCGTTTTCGCTACCTGCCTCCACACTACAACCATCCGTTTCAATACATGCGTAATCTGTTGAATCGCTTAAGCCGCTGAAACCTGAGTCTGAATCCGAGCTAATGTCGCTATAGCTTGCTGTTCTTTCCGCCATGTTTGTTTGAGTTGGCTTCACTATGTGACGTCACAGGAAAATGGACGGGTGTATATAACGATGGTTAAAATCAAGCACTTTGAAGCTTTTTTTAGGGATATTGCGTGGTGGGTAAAATTTTGAAAAAAACTTCGAAAAATAAAATAAGCCACTGGGAACTGATTTTTAATGGTTTGAACCCTTCTGAAATTGTGATAATGTTCCCCTTTAATATGAAAATGTAATGTTAGTGAGTTTTATATGAATGGCGCTTGACAGCGTCATACTTGCCAACCCTCCTGATTTTTCCGGGAGACTCCCGAATTTCAGGGCAACTATTCTCTCGAATGTCTGCTGATTTTCACCCAAACAACAATAACAAGGGCGTGCCGTGCTGGCACTACCTTTAGCGCCCTCTACAACCTGTACATACAGCGTGCCAGCCCAGTTACATGTTATAAGAGGCTTCTGCAGACACACATGAGTGACTGCAAGGCATACTTGGTCAACAGCCATGCAGGTCACACTGAGGGTGGCCGTATAAACAACTTTAACGCTCTTACTAATATGCGCCACACTGTGAACCCACACCAAAAAAGCATGACAAACACATTTCGGGAGAACATCCGCACCTTAACACAACATAAACACAACAGAACAAATACCAAGAATCCCTTGCAGCACTAACTCTTCCGGGCTACATAATACACCCCCCGCTACCACCAAACCCTGCCCCCCGACACATCATGCGTCGGTTGAGGTGGGTGGAGTTGGGGGGGGTTGGTGCTAGCAGGGGTGTATTATGTAGCTCGGATGAGTTAGGGATGCATGGGATTCTGGGTATTTGTTCTGTTGTGTTTATGTTGTGTTCTCCCGAAATGTGTTTGTCATTCTTGTTTGGTGTGGGTTCACAGTGTGGCGCATATTAGTATGAGTGTTAAAGTTGTTTGTACGGCCACCCTCAGTGTGACCTGTATGGGTTGTACTTGTACTTGTATAGCGCTTTTCTACCTTCAAGGTACTCAAAGCGCTTTGACACTACTTCCACATTTACCCATTCACACACTGTTGACCAAGTATGGCTTGCAGTCACTTACGTGTGTAAGCAGAGGCCGCATACAACATGTGACTGAGCCGGCACGCAGATAGTATGGTGAAAAAGCGGACGCGACGACAGGTTGTAGAGGACGCTAATAAAGGCAGTGCCATCACGGCACGCCCTCAATATTGTTGTCCGGGTGAAAATCGGAGAATATTTGCCCCGGGAGATTTCCGGGAGAGGCACTGAAATCCGGAAGTCTCCCGGAAAAATCGAGAGGGTCGGCAAGTATGCAACTGAGCCGCATCAGAGTGGTCAAAGAGCCGCATGCGGCTCCGGAGCCGCGGGTTGCCGACCCCTGGTCCAGCATAATATTGTGAAAGTCCAGTCCATAGTGGACCTAACATAATAGTGAGAGTCCAGTCCATAGTGGACCTAACATAATAGTGAGAGTCCAGTCCATAGTGGATCTAACATAATAGTGTGAAAGTCCAGTCCATAGTGGACCTAACATAATAGTGAGAGTCCAGTCCATAGTGGATCTAACATAATAGTGAGAGTCCAGTCCATAGTGGATCTAACATAATAGTGAGAGTCCAGTCCATAGTGGACCTAACATAATAGTGAGAGTCCAGTCCATAGTGGATCTAACATAATAGTGTGAAAGTCCAGTCCATAGTGGACCTAACATAATAGTGAGAGTCCAGTCCATAGTGGATCTAACATAATAGTGAGAGTCCAGTCCATAGTGGACCTAACATAATAGTGAGAGTCCAGTCTATAGTGGATCTAACATAATAGTGAGAGTCCAGTCCATAGTGGACCTAACATAATAGTGAGAGTCCAGTCCATAGTGGATCTAACATAATAGTGAGAGTCCAGTCCATAGTGGACCTAACATAATAGTGAGAGTCCTGTCCATAGTGGACCTAACATAATAGCGAGAGTCCAGTCTATAGTGGATCTAACATAATAGTGAGAGTCCAGTCCATAGTGGACCTAACATAATAGTGAGAGTCCAGTCCATAGTGGATCTAACAGATGTTTATTGGGATATGGTAAACATCTGTTCAGTATTTTAACATAAAAGTGTTTGATTGTGAGGCATTAAAAGCCACAAAATGCAACGGGTCCATCAGACCCACAAACGCTGGCTGAGTAACAACAATATGAACATTACACAAGGGTTGAATACTGATAACGGCACACACACACACACACACACACACAGTACATAATGTACACACACTTGATATGCTGAGTCATGTGTTTGTCTGCATGCCAGAATTATATCAAGTAGACCGACCTCATTTATGCATGCTTGGCCTTGTTTGCCATCCACCTGCACACAAACGTATACACCTTGTCTTGTCCCGCAGGTAATTAGGCCTTCATTAAACACAAACTCACCCACTGACTCAACAAATATTGCTATTTTGTCAACTCTGCTGAAGCAAAAAAAAGATCTATCCAAAGGGGTAAAGAAGTGTTTTTCGTCATACACACACACACACACACACATATATAAAAGGCATGGGTGTCAATCATCGTATGTTCACCTTTGTGTGTGTGTGTGCGTGTGTGTGTGTGTGTGTGTGTGTGTGTGTGTGTGTGTGTGTGTGTGTGTGTGTGTGTGTGTGTGTGTGTGTGTGTGTTTGTGTGTGTGTGGGCAGCTCTGACTGGAATCTATCCAGGCCATCACTCATACCTTAGGACAGGGCGTCGGACAGGTTTTATTAAAACTCTGTCAGAGGGTGTGTGTGTGTGTGTGTGTGTGTGTGTGTGTGTGTGTGTGTGTGTGTGAGTGAGCTCATGTGTGGATGTGTCTGTGTTTGCCCCAGGCTTAGAAGAGATATCATCACTCCCTTGACATGTTCTTTCATCTTCCCTTTTTTCGTCTTGACAGACACCATTTTTGGTTACCAGTCAAAGTTGTTTTTGTTTTTTTTCCTCTCCAGTCCATCCTTACCACTAAGCTGACTTAATCCATTGTATCGTGTACTTCACCGGGATTTCAGGGCGCATTAATAAGAGAATGCGGACGTTCGGGTGACTATTTTAGCCGTAATTCAAAGACCGACTCTTGCTGTCTCACATGCAGAGGTGGGTAGAGTAGCCAGAAATTGTACTCAAGTAAGAGTACTGTTACTTTAGAGATTTATTACTCAAGTAAAAGTAAGGAGTAGTCACCCAAATATTTACTTGAGTAAAAGTAAAAAGTATGTTGTGAAAAAACTACTCAAGTACTGAGTAACTGATGAGTAACATACACACTCATATCATATATATATATATATATATATATATATATATATATATATACATACATACATATACATTGATATATACAGTATATAATTTATATGTATTTATTTTGCTGTTTTTGTTTACATGTTAAAGGTGTTTTAATGAATATACATGCATGTTTAACACATATAGATTCCTTTCTTTCATGAAGACAACAATATAAGTTGGTGTATTACCTGATTCTGATGACTTGCGTTGATTGTAATCAGACAGTTGTGATGATAACGTCCACGTTTTCAAATGGAGGAGAAGAAAAGTTCCACCTTTCTGTCTAATACCACATGAAAGTGGTGGGTTTTTGGCATCTTATTTGTCCAGCTTCCATATTCGTTTTTATACACTTTACAAGAAATACATTGGCGTCAAACTCCGTAGCTTGCTAGCTTGTTTGCGCTGGCTTTCGGAGACTCTTGTTTTGAAAGCGCAGGCGCGATGGAGCGGCACTTTTATTGTGAAGACAGGAACGTCCTCGTGCGGTTGAAATAAAAAAGTATCTTTTTTCCTTCACACTTTTGATTGATTGATTGGAACTTTTATTATTAGATTGCACAGTACAGTACACATTCCGTACAATTGACCACTAAATGGTAACACCCGAATACGTTTTTCAACTTGTTTAAGTCAGGTCATGTGACCACCTGGCTCTGTTTGATTGGTCCAACGTCACCAGTGACTGCATCTGATTGGTGGAACGAAGTGAAACGTCACCAGTAACGCAGGCACTTTGAAGGTCTGTCTGACAGACCAAAACAAACAAAGCGTGCATTAACAGATCGATAAAAATTAGTAGCGAGTAGCGAGCTGAATGTAGATAAAAGTAGCGGAGTAAAAGTAGCGTTCCTTCTCTATAAATATACTTAAGTAAAAGTAAAAGTATGTTGCATTAAAACTACTCTTAGAAGTACAATTTATCCCAAAAGTTACTCAAGTAGATGTAACGGAGTAAATGTAGCGCGTTACTACCCACCTCTGCTCACATGTCAGTAGTTGCTGTTACTGGTTTACGTAATTGTCCTGTTCTTGTCTTAACCACCTTAAAAGTAGGTCTCTATTCCAGGGTGCTAAATAAATCAGGAGCTAAAACATAGAATTTGTTTGGCGTGAATCAGCAAGCTTGGGCATTCGTTGTAGTTTCTCTGGAAAACGGGTAAGACGTACACTTACTCAGTCAGAGGTCACATTTTGACTTAAAGGGGAACATTATCACAATTTCAGAAGGGTTAAAACCATTAAAAATCAGTTCCCAGTGGCTTATTTTATTTTTCAAAGTTTTTTTCAAAATTTTACCCATTACGCAATATCCCTAAAAAAAAGCTTCAAAGTGCCTGATTTTAACCATCGTGAAAATACACCCGTCCATTTTCCTGTGACGTCACATAGTGATGCCAACACAAACAAACATGGCGCATAGAACAGCAAGCTATAGCGACATTAGCTCGGATTCAGACTCGGATTTCAGCGGCTTAAGCGATTCAACAGATTACGCATGTATTGAAACGGATGGTTGTAGTGTGGAGGCAGGTAGCGAAAACGAAATTGAAGTAGAAACTGAAGCTATTGAGCCATATCGGTTTGAACCGTATGCAAGCGAAACCGACGAAAACGACACGACAGCCAGCGACACGGGAGAAAGCGAGGACAAATTCGGCGATCACCTTCTAACCAACGATTGGTATGTGTTTGTTTGGCATTAAAGGAAACTAACAACTATGAACTAGGTTTACAGCATATGAAATACATTTGGCAACAACATGCACTTTGAGAGTGCAGACAGCCCAATTTTCATCAATTAATATATTCTGTAGACATACCCTCATCCGCTCTCTTTTCCTGAAAGCTGATCTGTCCAGTTTTGGAGTTGATGTCAGCAGGCCAGGGGAAGCTAGGGTCGATATTCTTCTCTCTTGAAATGATTTATTTGAATTGATTGTAAAGTTCTCTTGCCGTCTAAGAAGTGTTGTATCCCAGATAGCTGCAATCGCTTTCTCTTAAGGTATTCATGTGTGATTTCCACAAGCGGGCGCGGTCTTTCCGGCGTCACTTCCTCTCCGAACTTAGTTTGTCAACGATCAATGAGTCCATACAAAGCTAAGTGCCAGAGATTCAAGAATTACACGGCTGACTTACCCGTGTAAAAAATTGTCCGAGGAGGGGGACCTTAAACGCTGGTTTAGTGTGGCTGAAACGGGGCTTAGGCTAAACAATTATTCGTTTAAGGGGTTAAACGACTTAGTGTAGACATGGCCTCAGCATACTTGGCAACCCTCCCGATTTTCCCGGGAGACTCCCAAAATTCAGTGCCCCTCCCAAAAATCTCCCGGGGCAACCATTCGCCCGAATTTCTCCTGATTATCACCCGGACAACAATATTAAGGGCGTGTCGTGATGGCACTGCCTTTAGCGTCCTCTACAACCTGTCGACGCGTCCGCTTTTTCACCATACAAACAGCGTGCCGGCCCAGCCACATGTTGTACGCGGCTTCTGCATGCACACGGAAGTGACTGCAAGACATACTTGATCAACAGCCATACAGGTAACACTGAGGGTGGCCGTAGAAACAACTTTAACACTGTTACAAATATGCGCCACACTGTGAACCCACACCAAACAAGAATGACAAACACATTTCGGGAGAACATCCGCACCGTAACACAACATAAACACAACAGAACACATACCCAGAGTCCCTTGCATCCCTAACTCTTCCGAGCTACAATATACACCCCTGCTACCACCAACCCCCCATCCATCCATCCATCCATCCATCTTCTTCCGCTTATCCGAGGTCGGGTCGTTGTGACAGCAGCCTAAGCAGGGAAGCCCAGACTTTCCTCTCCCCAGCCACTTCGTCCAGCTCTTCCCGGGGGATCCCGAGGCGTTCCCAGGCCAGCCGGGAGACATAGTCTTCCCAACGTGTCCTGGGTCTTCCCCGCGGCCTCCTACCGGTCGGACGTGCCCTAAACACCTCCCTAGGGAGGCGTTCGGGTGGCATCCTGACCAGATGCCTGAACCACTTCATCTGGCTCCTCTCGATGTGGAGGAGCAGCGGCTTTACTTTGAGCTCCCCCCGGATGGCAGAGCTTCTCACCATATCTCTAAGGGAGAGCCCCGCCACCCGGCGGGGGAAACTAATTTCGGCTGCTTGTACCTGTGATCTTGTCCTTTCAGTCATAACCCAAAGCTCATGACCATAGGTGAGGATGGGAACGTAGATCGACCGGTAAATTGAGAGCTTTGCCTTCTGGCTCAGCTCTTTCTTCACCACAACGGATCGATACAGCGTCCGCATTACTGAAGACGCCGCACCGATCCGCCTGTCGATCTCACGATCCACTCTTCCCTCACTCGTGAACAAGACTCCGAGGTACTTGAACTCCTCCACTTGGGGCAAGATCTCCTCCCCAACCCGGAGATGGCACTCCACCCTTTTCCGGGCGAGAACCATGGACTCGGACTTGGAGGTGCTGATTCTTATCCCTGTCGCTTCACACTCAGCTGCGAACCGATCCAGCGAGAGCTGAAGATCCTGGCCAGATGAAGCCATCAGGACCACATCATCTGCAAAAAGCAGATACCTAATCCTACAGCCACCAAACCAGATCCCCTCAACGCCTTGACTCCGCCTAGAAATTCTGTCCATAAAAGTTATGAACAGAATCGGTGACAAAGGGCAGCCTTGGCGGAGTCCAACCCTCACTGGAAACGTGTCCGACTTACTGCCGGCAATGCGGACCAAGCTCTGACACTGATCATACAGGGAGCGGACCGCCACAATCAGACAGTCCGATACCCCATACTCTCTGAGCACTCCCCACAGGACTTCCCGAGGGACACGGTCGAATGCCTACCACCAACCCCCCAATCTCCCGAATTCGAAGGTCTCAAGGTTGGCAAGCATGGGCCTCAGAGACAGGAGCACGTCATAAAAAGTGACACAACAGATACCTCAGATGTTCTCCTTGGACGCATTGCGACGAAGGGAAAGCCTCCCACTTAGAAAGGCCCTGTAATCCAAACAAAGAGACGTAGTACATCCTGTACCACATGTCCCTCTAACTCACCCTGACTGCTCGCTCTCATCAACACATCTTACCTTTTTAATCACGCCAAAATGATTTATTTGAACATCAGGCAACGTGTCACCTCATTTCCTTTCATTTTTCAAAATGTTTGTGTTCTTTGGTGGGTGATGGATTTATCTTCAGACATCCTCAATATGACTAATTAACTTTGCAATATCAGAAGCAGATGTTGGAGCTGAAGGGAATTCCTCACAGGCAGCCAAGAGAGTCAACTCCACTCGCCCTCTCCTGCTCGCGCTCTCCTCCATTCCTTTGACTTCTTTTGTGTTGTGGAGCACCGACACCTTGTAGCAGCTCATAAATCTCCGAGTGTGGAGTTAACCTCCACATGCCCTGTGTTTACCTCCTCCATCTCCTCCTTTTTCCCTGCGTGTCACTCAGCACCTCTGCCTAATTTATGCCCTCTCCACCCTCCTCTCTGGAGCAACTGGCCGACTTTGGTGACTCAAGCTGCAATGACTCAGATTTCGCTCAAAGTGGGAGAAAACTGTGGTACCTGGGTCTTTATTTTCAACATGCACACACGGTTACATAACAGCGGCGATGAGACCCACCGTCAGCCCTTGAAGGGGAACATTATCACCAGACCTATGTAAGCGTCAATATATACCGTGTTTTCCGCACTATAAGGCGCACCTAAAAACCACAAAATTTCTCAAAAGCTGACAGTGCGCCTTATAACCCGGTACGCTTTATATATGGATAAATATTAAGATTCATTTTCATAAAGTTTCGGTCTCGCAACTTCGGTAAACAGCCGCCATCTTTTTTCCCGGTAGAACAGGAAGCGCTTCTTCTTCTACGCAAGCAACCGCCAAGGTAAGCACCCGCCCCCATAGAACAGGAAGGGCTTCTTCTTCTACTGTAAACAACCACCAACCACCCGCGTAGAAGAAGAAAAAGCGCGCGGATATCACCGTACGTTTCATTTCCTTTGTGTGTTTACATCTGTAAAGACCACAAAATGGCTCCTACTAAGCGACAGAGGTGGGACCAAGTCATTGTTTTGCAAGTCACAAGTAAGTCTCAAGTCTTTGCCCTCAAGTCCGAGTCAAGTCCCGAGTCAAGACAGGCAAGCCCCGAGTCAAGTCCAAAGTCAAGACTGGAAAGTCTCAAGTCAAGTCCTAAGTCCTGCATTTTGAGTTTCGAGTCCTTTCAAGTCCTTTTAACCACAGACTAATATATTAACACAGATTGTGTATGCTTTTCAAACGCTGTATTTATTTATTAAAACAAGTGCATTTTAAATTGCAGGAAAGAAAATTGTGCTGACATTGCACTTTATAATAGCACTATTAACCAGTTATTTTAAACATTAACTCATTCCTTTACAGAACAAACACATTGAAAAATAAAGTGCAAATGTACTTATTTGTACAAAAGTGTTAACATTGAAAAAACATGACATATACGTGAACATAACAAAAAAGTTGTACTTTTTATATGTCAGGGCCCTATGCTGCATTGCATTTGCAAAAGACCAAATTAGCCAAGAGTCTGTCAGTCATTTGTGCACGATGGGGGCGTAGTATGATGCCACCATGGCTGAAAACTCGCTCCACTGGAGCACTGGAGGCAGGCACTGCCAAGACTCTCATGGCCACTCGGAACAGTGAAGGAAGAGTCTTCATGTTCAATGCCCAGAACAAAAGGGGGGAGAGAGTTGTTTTGGGTTGGTGCACTACTTGTAAGTGTATCTTGTGTTTTTTATGTTGATTTAATTAAAAAAAGAAAAGAAAAAAAAATTATTTCTTGTGCGGCCCGATACCAATCGATCCACGGACCAGTACCGGGCCGCAGCCCGGTGGTTGGGGACCACTGAGGTAAACAACCAACAGTATGTCAGAAAGCTAGCTAAAACGGTACACATATTCATAATATAGTATACATTTTAACTGACCTTTATTTTACTATTTTTGTCTTTTTTTAGGTGGCTAAAATACGCGGTGCTGCTGACCGCCGTCTAACGTTACGTGTGATATATTGACTAACGTAACCCTGCTTAAAAAAAAATCACTGAACAAAAAGTATGAATAAGGTAGTGAACTGCAACAGATTCCCGTGTTTGCAATAACGTTATAACGTTAGCAGTGAGTTTACAGCCTCACTGATTTAACTACACAGCAAATAAAAGTCACGTTACTTAGCCAATAAACGTTATCTTACATTCAAAACTTACCGTTCTTTGTGCAACTTCAAATGCCGGACGAAGTTGGAAGTTGTTGCCTCTCCATCAGTAATTTTCGAACCGCATGTGTTGCATACTGCAAACCGTTTTGTGTTGACCACCTCGTAATTTTTATACCCAAACAAAATTATTTTAGGTATCATTTTTTGTTCACTGGCGTGTGGTTTGGACATGTCTTCTTCGTTGGTTGTCCTGCAATTTGATTGGATGAATGCTGTGTGATGAAAACAAAGTACCGGTAGATCTAATTTGATTGGCTGTTGTACTGACAGCACACCAGCTGACACCCGCAACGCTGATAGACAAGTACACAATGAAAAATACGGAGCGCTCCCGAATAACTTTTTCATCTTTGGGTTTTGGGGAAAGTAGCAAGTCATGTCAAGTCATGTCAATTCAAAAGGCTCAAGTCCAAGTGAAGTCACAAGTCATTGATGTTAAAGTCTAAGTCGAGTTGCAAGTCTTTTTACATTTTGTCAAGTCGAGTCTAAAGTCATCAAATTCATGACTCGAGTCTGACTCGAGTCCAAGTCATGTGACTCGAGTCCACACCTCTGCTAAGCGACAGGTATCCGGTTCATGAAAAGACGCAATCTCTCCATCCGCACACGGATTACTATTTCACAGCAACTGATATTCCTGTGAACCGCACTGTGGATACAACGGGAGCACGTACGGTGAATATTCGCACCACAGGGAATGAGAAGTCATCCTTCACTGTGATTCTAGCTTGCCATGCTAATGGCCAGAAACTTCCACCCATGGTGATATTCAAAAGGAAGACCTTGCCAAAAGAGACCTTTCCAGCCGGCGTCATCATAAAAGCTAACTCGAAGGGATGGATGAAGAAAAGATGAGCGAGTGGTTAAGGTAAGTTTAAGTTTACGCGAAGAGGCCGGGTGGCTTTTTTCACGCAGCTCTGTCCATGTTGATATACGTATGTTTGTGATTGCACATTTGCGTACATTTTGGGAGTGAACAGAGTTGTTAGAACGCTGGTTTTTAATATATTATTAAAGTTTGACTGACCTATCTGACTGTTTTTTTGACATTCCTTTAGCGCAGTTAGATGCGGCTTACAACACGGGGCGGCTTATAGGTGGACAAAGTTTTGAAATATGCCGTTCATTGAAGGCGCGGCTTATAACCCAGGGCGCCTTATGGTGCGGAAAATACGGTACCTTGATGTTGCAGAAAAAAGACCATATATTTTTTTAACCGATTTCCGAACTCTAAATGGGTGAATTTTGGCGAATTAAACGCCTTTCTAATATTCGCTCTCGGTTGTGACGTCACATCGGGAAGCAATCCGCCATTTTCTCAAACACAGAGTCAAATCAGCTCTGTTATTTTCCGTTTTTTCGACTGTTTTCCGTACCTTGGAGACATCATGCCTCGTCGGTGTGTTGTCGGAGGGTGTAACAACACGAACAGGGACGGATTCAAGTTGCACCAGTGGCCCAAAGATGCGAAAGTGGCAAGAAATTGGACGTTTGTTCCGCACACTTTACCGACGAAAGCTATGCTACGACAGAGATGGCAAGAATGTGTGGATATCCTGCGACACTCAAAGCAGATGCATTTCCAACGATAAAGTCAAAGAAATCTGCCGCCAGACCCCCATAGAATCTGCCGGAGTGTGTGAGCAATTCAGGGACAAAGGACCTCGGTAGCACGGCAAGCAATGGCGGCAGTTTGTTCCCGCAGACGAGCGAGCTAAACCCCCTATCGACCCTAGCTTCCCTGGCCTGCTGACATCAACTCCAAAACTGAACAGATCAGCTTTCAGGAAAAGAGCGCGGATGAGGGTATGTCTACAGAATATATTAATTGATGAAAATTGGGCTGTCTGCACTCTCAAAGTGCATGCTGTTGCCAAATGTATTTCATATGCTGTAAACCTAGTTCATAGTTGTTAGTTTCCTTTAATGCCAAACAAACACATACCAATCGTTGGTTAGAAGGCGATCGCCGAATTCGTCCTCGCTTTCTCCCGTGTCGCTGGCTGTCGTGTCGTTTTCGTCGGTTTCGCTTGCATACGATTCAAACCGATATGGCTCAATAGCTTCAGTTTATTCTTAAATTTCGTTTTCGCTACCTGCCTTCACACTACAACCATCCGTTTCAATACATTCGTAATCTGTTGAATCGCTTAAGCTGCTGAAATCCGAGTCTGAATCCGAGCTAATGTCGCTATAGCTTGCTGTTCTATGCCCCATGTTTGTTTGTGTTGGCTTCACTATGTGACGTCACAGGAAAATGGACGGGTGTATATAACGATGGTTAAAATCAGGCACTTTGAAGCTTTTTTTAGGGATATTGTGTGATGGGTAAAATTTAAAAAAAACTTAATAATAAGCCACTGGGAACTGATTTTTAATGGTTTCAACCATTCTGAAATTGTGATAATGTTCCTCTTTAATGACAAGTGGATGCCCACTTGGTCATCGATACTAAGAGTGAAATATTCGAAGAATGTATTTATCAATCTTTTTGATGTTTATGGTTTGAATTATTCTAGTAGTAGAGTAATCTATTGATTCTTTTTTTTTTTTTAATTGTTGCGATAAACAATGATTTTTCTGATGACACTCTTTACCACCAGACCTTCGCAACTTAGATTCAATATCCCTCTTCAAATCAAAACTCAAAACACACCTATTCCTGACTGCTTATTCATTGTAATCATCTTTTCTTTTCTCTTTATGGTTGTTGTTGTTTTGTTTTTTGTTTTTATCCAATTTGATTTTATTGTTGTGATTTTGTACAGTGTCCTTGAGTGCCCAGAAATGCGCCTTATAAATACCATTTATTATTATTATTATTATCATTATTTACCGTCTCTATGCAACATTTTCCGGACTATAAGGCGCTCTTGTGTGGTGTTCGGGTCTGTGGGACCCGTTTCCATTTTCTATTAAAAGAAAAATGATACAATTAATTAATTTTTCAAACTGAGACTCACTGACTTTGGCACATTTTATGTGAAGAACATATATCAGAATACATATTTAATGACCACACACCCCTACACATTTCTATTATATATAGGATTCCCGGGTCCACTGGACAGAGTGTAGGCACACTGAACATCAGAGGGTCAAAATGTGCGAGAAAATGAGAGCAGACAGTGTTGACAAACATAGTTGCAACCTTGTGTGGGAACCGCAGGTATATAAAAAAATATGTGTAATAAAAATGTGTAGGGTGGGGGGGGTGTATGGTGTGTGATCATTAAATATGTATTCTGATATATGTTCTTCACAGAAAATGAGCCAAAGTCAGTGAGTCTCAGTTTGAAAAATTAAATAATTGTATCATTTTTCTTTTAATACAAATTGAAACGGGGCTTAGGCTAAATAATTATTCGTTTAAGGGGTTAAATGACTTAGTGTAGACAAGGCCATAGTTAATGGCTTACTGGTTGTATAATAAGGTGTGGAGGGGGCGTGGCCTACGGGCCTGCAGCGAAGCGGGGTGTGCCAGGACCGGCCTCGAAATCAGCGACAGGTGCGTAGATGGTCCACCTGGGCCTGGTTATCTAATCACCTGTCGCTCTGTTATAAGCAGCGCCCAGGAGAAGAGTGGGAGTTTAAGCTGGTGGAGACTGTGAGTAAGACGGACAGTCACGAAAAGACGAGTGCTGGAAAGCAACAGAAAGACTTTATTTGGAAAAATAAAACTTCATTGTGAATCTGAAACTCATTATTATTATTATTATAGAGGTTAATTTGAAATAGGGACAGATACAAAAACTTAGACATCTGAAACAGTTATCCAATGTATGCATCATAGTGTTTGTAACCAAAGCTAATTTACAACACTTGTCCCCAACGACAACAACAACACAGATCCTACATCATTAAAATAGGAAAATAAAAAATAGAATGAGTCGATAATAATGATAATATTAATAATATAGACAAAGTGCAAACTAGATAAAAGCCAATAATAATAATAACACAGACAAAGTGCAGACTAGATAAAAACCAATTAGTAAAAATGAGTAAAAACTAAACATGGGAACACGATTGTTGCTTAACTAGCCATAATTTTGATTGTTTTTTAGAAAGTGACTTTTCAAAGTGTCCGGTAAAGAGTTCCATAGTTGTGGTCCTTTTATTGAAAAGGCAGTCTGGGAAAAAGATGTCCTACGAAATGGAACACAACAGTTGCCTTTTGACATTGCTCAGGTGGTAGATCTGGTACCACTTTGCAGTCTTGTAATTGCCTTGCAGAGCAATTGGGGAGCAGAGTTATCCAAGCATTTAAAAACCAGTTTGACTGTGTGTAGCAAAATAAAATTGGTAAAACTTAAAATATTGTATTTGGTTAAAATTTGGCAATGATGATATCGTATACTCTTCTTGTCTAGGACTTTCAAGGTGCGGTTATAAAGACACTCAATGGTCTTGATTGATGACCATACTTGCCAACCCTCCATGAGGACCTGAGTCCGCTAACCCACAATATAAACAGCATACCTGCCCAATCACGATATAACTGTAGAATGATGGAGGGCGAGTTCTTGGTTTCTTATGTGGGTTTATTGTTAGGCAATTTCATTAACGTCCTCCCAGCGCGGTAACAACACACAACAACAGCAGTCACGTTTTTGTATACCGTAAAGCAGTTTGTCTGCCGTAAACAGCAATGTTGTGACACTCTTAAACAGGACAATACTGCCATCTAGTGCATTTGATGAAAGCCCTTTTGTGCGTGCCACACATCAATGCATCATCAGAGAGGGTGTTCAGCATGGTTCGAAAAATAGTGACAGAGAATAGAACAAGGATGGACAATTCAACCCTTAACTCAACAATGAGTAGATGAGTGTTATGTGTGTGCATAAATGAATAAATGAACACTGAAATTCAAGTATTTATTTTATATATATATATATATATATATATATATATATATATATATATATATATATATATATATATATATATATACGTATATATATATATATATATATATATATATATATACATATATATATATATATATATATATAAATGAACACTGAAATTCAAGTATTTATTTTATATATATATACATATATATATATATATATATATATATATATATATATATATATATATATATATATATATATATATATATATATATATATACGTATATATATATATATATATATATATATATATATATATACGTATATATATATATATATATATATATATATATATATATGTATATAATAAAATACATATATATATATGTATATATATATAATAAAATACATATATATATATACGTATATGTATATATATATATATATAATAAAATACATATATATATATATATATATATATATATATATATATATATATATATATATATACGTATATACAGTATATAGCTAGAATTCACTGAACGTCAAGTATTTCTTATATATATATATATATATGAAATACTTGACTTGGTGAATTCTAGCTGTAAATATACTCCTCCCATTTTAGCCACGCCCCCAACCACGCCCCCGTCCCACCCCGACCACGCCCACCCCCACCCTCCCGAAATCGGAGGTCTCAAGGTTGGCAAGTATGTTGATGACTGGTGTGCCTGGGACCATGTCAATGCTTGGTGGTCCGTGGAACCCACTGGGGGAATAAGGCATTAATAAGTACTTAATAATGACTAAATAAGAGCCAATATGTTACTAATTTGCATGTTAATAAGCAACTAATTAATGGAGAATATGTTCCCCATACTAAAGTGTTACCCAAATACATTTTGCCATAAAAGTTATTTTTTTTTCCATTTCCAGCCTTTCACAGGCCACCTTAAAGGACGTGGCGAGCCAGACCTGGACCCTGGGCTTTTAGTTTGACACCAGCGTCATAAACTGTTTCCCTCTTTAATAAAAAGAATGAACTGCTGTCACAAGTCGGTTCCTACCGACACGAGTCGGTCCTTGTCGGACCTTTTGAAGGGCTTACTAACAAGAACTGAAGTGCCCAGAAAAAAAATGTAACTGGAGCTCAAGCTCGTTGGCACATGCATGCAAAGAAAGTCCTGATTATACTTTTCCTTTATCTCTGACAAATGTTCTTCTCTGTGATTTATGTCACTCTTTATTTCCTCTTGATGTCAAAAAGTGTTTGGCTAAGATGACTTAAGTGGGCTCGGGATTCTGCTGCTCATATTCTGGCTCACACAGCGATAATGTTTCAATGCCGGATCGGCGGTGAGAAACCTTCCGTCCTCGCGGAAAAGGCTGGGAAAAAGCAAGACGCGGGGCCCCTGCAGTAACATTGCAGCCTTGACACTTTTGACAGTTGGCCATGACTGATGCCTGATCTGTACAAATTTCAGGACTAATAAATCTACCTGTCAGAGATTGGGACTTGAAAGGGCCGCCGGCCTGCGGCACGGCTTTAACACAACTTGTGTTGATGAAATTCTGTAGGCTGGAGAATTATAGCTGTCAAAAAAAACCGCCCACATCAAACCTGAAGTCTTGGCGTTCCTGCTTTTTTTTTTTCCCCCTCGCTGCTCTCAACACTCATTTATTGCTCCTTCACCCCCCCGCCTTCCTCCTCTTCTCTCACATGTCAAGAAAATCAAACATTGCCGTCCTTTCGCGGCTTGGCGGCCATCATTGCATCATTTTTGACACTCTCTAGCCCCTCCCCTTCTGGTGCCAATGCAGAAGCAAGACTGTAGACGGGGTGTTCAGCAACTCGAGGCTCTAGAGCAACATGCGGCTCTTTAGCGCCGCCCTGGTGGCTCCATGGAGCTTTTTCAAAAATGCATGGAAATGGAAAAAAAAAATGGGGTGAAAAATGTTTTTTGCTTTAATACTAATATATGCTTTAATATGTTGTATGTACATGTTGCATCATTATGCCTCGTTTGTAGGTATATTTGAGCTCATTTAATGTCCTTTAAGCTCTTTTTTTATTTCTCTTTGCTATTTGGGCTTATTGGACCCTAATTAGAATAACAACTAAAAATCATCTTTTTGTATGATGCACTTAGTCCATAAGTACACAAACGTGTACTTCATGTGTAGTGACATGCTAATTTTTTATTTTTGCACTTTTTAAAAAATTCCATTGTATGTTATACTCTTCTGACACCACCAGATGGCAGTGTAAGTGTCCATATGTCGGCATAAGACCCCATTCATTAGTGTACACAATTTTGGAAATAAGAGCTAAAAGGTGCTGTCCACGCATGTGGCCACTTAGGCCTTTAGAGGTTAATACGGTTTCCGTAGGAGGACAAACAGGACACAAACCTTCCATTTGTTAGAAAGCCCACTGTTTAATATGTGTGTGCTTCACTGATGAGAGTATTTGGTGAGCGAAATTTTGTCCTAATAATAGATTTTATTTGTAAAAGCACTTTACATTTAGCAAACAACCTCAAAGTGCGACAGTGCATTAAAAAAATAAAAATAAAAACTAGAACAGCCTAATAGCTAGAACTAGCACACGTATGTCTAAAAAAAGGCTTCTTATTTTTTTAAAGAAGGGTTTTTAAGCCTTTTTTAAAAGCATCCACAGTCTGTGGTGTCCTCAGGTGGTCAGGGAGAGCGTTCCACAGGACTCTCCTACTAATTTCAGCGGCCCTTGAACTCACCGTTGTGTGGACTGCGACTCAACAGTGTGTTTACGTGCACAACTTTCTCCGCCGCCGCCACAGAAAGACGTGTTTTATGTCACTCCTTCTTTGTCTCATTTTGTCCACCAAACGTTGTACACTGTGCGTGAATGCACAAAGGTGAGCTGTGTTGATGTTATTGACTTGTAACGGGGTGCCACATCTGCGGTCCTCTCCAAGGGTTCTCATAGTCATTCACATTGACATCCCACTGGGTTGGGAGTTTTTCCTTGCCCTTATGTGGGCTCTGAACCGAGGATGTCGTCGTGGCTTGTGTAGCCCTTTGAGACACTCGCGATTTAGGGCTATATAAATAAACATTGATTGATTGATTGATGGAATAAATATCACATTTCAACATTTCTGTCAACGAAGATTTTGATAGTAGGCTAATATAGCCTCTTACATCATGCGTTGCCATCATTATAACACAGGGGTGTCAAACTCAAATACACAGTGGGCCAAAATTTAAAACTGAACAAAGCCGCGGGCCAAGGTTGAACAAATTAACCTTTTAATAGGGACCCAAACAAGTTTTGCATTGAATATTGAACAAGCAAGGCTTATATAACTTTATAGTGACATGCAAAATCGAGTTTCAAATAATAATAATAATAATTAAAAAATATCAATGTAATATCGAATACAAATATAATGCCTCTTTTCTATTTGCAACCTTCTAAGGTAAATATCAACATTAACTTTTTCCACAGGCTAATAAATTAGTGAATAAACCAACATTCAGGACTTTAAACTGCTCAGTTTGCAACTCACTGATCTAATCTGATGTGCCCAAGCCAGATACCTGCCATCTTTTCTTGGATGCTAGTTCATTAATGTCAGGGCTCAGGCTTTGAGCTGAGGCAACCTTCATTATCGAACGAAGGTGTTCATCAGTCATTGGGGGCGTGCTTTAAAGGCACTGCCTTTAACGTACTCTGCGAGCTGTCGTCACGTCCGCTTTTCATCCATTCTAACAACGTGCCGGCCCAGTCACAAGATACGTGCAGCTTCCGTACGTTCACTCAAGTGAATGCCATGCATACTTGACCAACAGCGATACAGGTTACACTGAGGGTGTGCGTATAAATAACTTTAACACTGTTAGAAATATGCGCCACATTGTGAATCCACACCAAACAAGAATGACAAACACATTTCGGGAGAACATCCGCACCGTAACACAACATAAACACAACAGAACAAATACCCAGAATCCCATGCAGCCCTAACTCTTCCGGGCTGCAATATACACCCCCACTAGTGAAATTTGGCCCGCGGGCCAGAGTTTGACACCCATGTTATAACACTTATATAAGTCTTTTCATTTTTTGCGTCTCCAGACCGATTCCTTTTTTTGTATTTGTGCTCCGATATCCATTTTGTGTAGAGGAAGGGGAAGCAGTTCATTGGCTATTCAGGGTTCCAAATGCAGCCAAAGCTGTCAACAGAGTATCAGAGTGACCAGCCAGCAGGGGGTTAAACTAAAGCAGGAACGCAGCACATGCTTTCACAAGAAGGGCTGTTGTATGCGTGTGATTTAAATACCAAAAGGCCCATAAATCAAACAACCACCACTCCCCTCTTTTGCCTCCGCCTCCCATTTCCACATCCTTCCAGGCCCATTGCCTACTTCTCTCCCACTAGATTTATTTGTGTTTATCTTTGATCCAGACTAGTTTGCTCCTCGTCTTCTTTTAACCCACGCCGAAGGACCCTGTGGGTAATAAATCATCTGCGAGTGTTTAGACACTGTGCTGCTGCCGCTGCCTTCCCTGTAAACCTTTTTTTTAAGAGGGCCAGATCATATTTGCTTTCTTCAAAGCACACTTGTCAGTGTTAAAAGTTCACTGCAAGTCCTGGGGACAAATTGCAGGCCCGGCTTATTGATTCGGATGTCAAAAGGTGCGGCGTTTGTGTTCGGCTGCGACCCACCTGGTGAAAAGTGATCATTCGTTGACAGTTTAGTCAAAGAGCCAAAGTGCTCAACTTTTTTTTAATGACATGATTTTAGGGGGAAAAAAAAGATGTTTCCTTATATTAGCCGCACCGGACTATAAGCCACAGATATATACGTAATTAAATGAGTTAATTACACAGAACATTTTTTTAAATGTTTATTTATTACACCTTAGTTGTTTCCAAACTGTGTCTGTAACACAGCAGTAAAACGGCTGATCAAACAAAACAGAAGTCATCGTCATGGACCCACTAGATGCGGAAGCTAGCTCTCCAATCAGCTTAACAGACTCAACAACTCCACGGTGACGTTTTGGTCAATTTACTGAGGAATTGCAGTAAGTTAACCTTTAATTGTAAATTAAAGGCCTACTGAAATGCGATTTTCTTATTTAAACGTATTATGGATACCCCCAAACAATGTCCCCTCTAATTTTCCATATGCGTGGACCTACTCAGTGGCTTAGTGGTTAGAGTGTCCGCCCTGAGATCGGTAGGTTGTGAGTTCAAACCCCGGCCGAGTCATACCAAAGACTATAAAAATGAGACCCATTACCTCCCTGCTTGGCACTCAGCATCAAGGGTTGGAATTGGGGGGTTAAATCACCAAAAATGATTCCCGGGCGTGGCACCGCTGCTGCCCACTGCTCCTCTCACTTCTCAGAACAAGGGTGATGGGTCGAATGCAGAGGACAAATTTCACCACACCTAGTGTGTGTGTGACAATCATTGGTACTTTAACTTAGATGTGCACACCGTGGCCACACCAGCAGTACACCTGTCCCAAACCTGACTAAATACCAAGTTAATGACCCCAAAAGGGACAAGCGGTAGAAAATGGATGGATGGATGGATGTTTTATTATTATAATCAAATGACAGCAGTCATTTCCATAAGTGTTTTGGCCCACTTTGTCATGTCTGTGTAATCATGTTTTGTTTTAAGTCATGTTTTGTTTAGTTATAGGACTCTTTAGTTTCTGTCTTTTCACTCCCTTGTCTTGTTTCCATGATTACCCCATTAGTTTCACCTGTTCCACGTTTGGACTCATTGTGCACTATGGTTTGTCACCATAGCAACCATTAGTTTTCACCTGTCACGTCACGCACCTGTTTCACGCTTTGAGTCACGCACCTGCTTTCACTAATCATGTCCATAGTTTTTAAGTTCATTCTTTTCAGTTTGTCGTTCTGATGACCTCACCACATTTATGCTCTGTCCATTCTTTCCATGTCCATTCTTCATGCAACTATTTTTGTCCAAGCCAAGTAAGTTTTTGTTCCATGTTTATAGTCTTTTTGGTTTCATAGTTTGTTCTCCGCCATTGTGCGTGTTTTTCGTTTGTACTTTTTTGCTATAGTCTTTTGGTTTCATAGTTTATTCTCCGCCACTGTGCGCGCTTTTTGTTTGATCCTTTTTTGTAGTTCTAGTGTTTCAATAAAAAAATGTACTCACATTCCCGTCTCGCCCGAACCAACTTTCCGTTGCATCCCGGAAAAGCTAACACCCAGGACCAAGTCTTGACACACTTACAATGACAATAACAAAAAATATAGATTTAATGAGCTGTGTACTAGTATTGTATGTCTGAGTGGGGGTCCTGCTTTGGAAATAATGTGTACCCCTTTCCGATATCGCATTTAGATCCCACTAAAACATTCGCATGTAGCACAATGAGATGTAAACATGGCATCATGTGTACATTCCTGTAACGTTTTGTTTGTAAAATATATCTTTA
This sequence comes from Nerophis lumbriciformis, assembly GCF_033978685.3. Classification (NCBI taxonomy): domain Eukaryota; kingdom Metazoa; phylum Chordata; class Actinopteri; order Syngnathiformes; family Syngnathidae; genus Nerophis; species Nerophis lumbriciformis. The sequence continues at coordinate 5,187,046 of NC_084559.2, read as the reverse complement.
TTAGTATTTATTTAATATAATAACATCATTTCATGATTAATATTTTTAAATGCCCTAGCAGCATTCCTATTTAACCTTTTTTTTTTTTTTTTTTTTTACAATGAACTCAAACGGACTGACACATTGCCTGTAGGTCACATTCTGAGTGACATAATACTATTTTTTTCCCCCGCACAATATTCTGCTTTACTTGGTTTATTTGTGTTATTTATAATTAATGAATGGGCCCCAAGTGTCTAATTTGTTCTGGGAGGACTCATAAATGATAGCATACGGACACAAAATGTGGAAATGATTAGGTTTGGAAACACCCCGTATTCTAATATGATGATCTATCGAACTCGTGTACATCGAGTGTTGTAAATGTTTTGGGTACCATTGCTCATGTCAGAGTTAGAATAGTTAAAAGTAGGCAACAGATGGGAGAAATGAAAAAAAGGGAGTGCTGCAGGACTGAACGGAAATGGCGCAAGTCAAAGCCTTTATTTAATTATGAGATTTACAAAGAGACGTTAAATGTGTTCAACCAGACTCTGTGCAGAACAAGGGAACATTTGTGTTTTTTTTTTTGGTTTTTTTTGGAATGACAGATAAACTCATCCAATCCTTGAACATACTTTGAGCTTGGTATCATTCTTCTCTATAAGTGTGCAATTTTAAGGGATGTCAAAAAATTGGCCTAAAAATGTGATAAAGGACCACATTGTTGTTGTTTTTTTCTGCTGATGATTAAGTCCACATGCCTTATCAAACTGTGTCGTGTCAGATAGAGCAAGACAATTTCTGCTGGTATATATGAGCTGTGAAAAGATTGCCAAGTATGTCCTTTGTTAAAATAAATAGCATTTTTTCGATAACTTACCGTATTTTACAGACTATAAGGCGCACTTAAAATCCTTTTTTATCCCCTCAAAACTCGACAGCCTAATGTACGGATTAATTCTGGTTTTGCTTACCGACCTCGAATCAATTTTATTTGGTGTATGGTGTAATGATAAGTGTGACCAGTAGATGGCAGTCACACATAAGAGATATGGGTAGACTGCACTATGATGGCAATATGACTCAGGTAAACAACACCAACATGTCATATTGTATGTTCCATTAAAAATATAGAACATTACACATGGTGCTCAAATATCTATCAAAGTGTTTTAGTACAACTTTGGTAAACTATGAAGCCACACCGCTTGATGGATTGTACTGTGCTTCAACATAGGAGTATTATTATGGTGTGTGTATAAGGTAAGACTATTATCTGGCGTTTTGTTTCGCAATATTATGCAAAAGCAACTTTTTTTACCTTCTGGTACCTGCTGATGTGTGTTTGGGATCTGCATAAATCCTGAAAAATTGCGCACATCCGACATCGTAGTCGATAAGCTTCTTCTTTTTCTCTATCTTCTTGTTATGGGACATTCATCCTCCACTGTTGCCATTTCTAATATAAAGTAGTGTAAAGTTCTTACTTATATCTGTCAGTAAACTCACCAAGAAAGTGCTAAAACATACCGGTATAGTGAGTTTACATTATTCACCCAAGGAACTTTAATTATTAGAGAGTTCCGGTTGGACGGGTTTTCACGGGACACATTTTGTTGTTTTCGGATGAAGAAATGCTGCTCCGTTATTGATTGAAGTGAAGTCTGAATGTCATTAAAACAGCTAGCGCCATCTTTTGACACTTCTTCCACTCCCGTCCTTGCACGCTACACCGCTACAACAAAGATGACGGGGAGAAGACGCTGTCGAAGGTGAGCCACGTAAATAAGACCACCCACAAAACGGCGCATCCTGAAGCGACTGTCAGAAAGCGGCTTGAAGATGATCTGTAAAACATCATCTATGCAACATTTTGACAAAATAACCACCATTACATGTTATGTAGACCACAAGGAATTCTTTTACATTTAGAAAAAAATCATAATAATATGACTCCTTTAATGAGCCTTATAATCCGGCGCGCCTTATATATAAAAACAATTTAAAAAAATAGACCATTCATCGGCAGTGCGCTTTATAATCCGGTGCGCCCTACGGTCCAGAAATTATGGTACATTGGAGTGTTCGTCTTACTTTAATAATGTTCATTTATGGAACATATCCAGTTGCTTCACAAGTAAAAGGTATTACACTAAATAATAATGTGTTCATTTTACAGCACACGTCACCAGATATTAGTTTGAGGGAAGAACTGCTGCATATATCAGTATTAGTCCATATCAGGTGATGGAATAGAATACAATAGAATAGAATAGAAAGTACTTTATTGATCCCTGGGGGAAATTCAGCACCACAGTTCGCTCACAATAGACAATAAACACTAAGGTATTTTTTTACATGTGAATAATATAAATACAGTCTATTATACAGCATTATTCACATGTGAATAACATAAATACAGTCTATTATACAGCATTATTCACATGTGAATAACATAAATACAGTCTATTATACAGCATTATTCACATGTGAATAATATAAATAGAGTCTGTTATACAGCATTATTCACATGTGAATAACATAAATACAGTCTATTATACAGCATTATTCACAATAACATAAATACAGGCTATTATACAGCATTATTTACATGTGAATAACATAAATACAGTCTATTATACACCATTATTCACATGTGAATAATATAAATACAGGCTATTATACAGCATTATTCACATGTGAATAACATTAATACAGGCTATTATACAGCATTATTCACATGTGAATAATATAAATACAGGCTATTATACAGCATTATTCACAAGTGAATAACATAAATACAGTCTATTATACAGCATTATTCACATGTGAATAACATAAATACAGTCTTTTATACAGCATTATTCACATGTGAATAACATAAATACAGTCTATTATACAGCATTATTTACATGTGAATAATATAAATAGAGTCTATTATACAGCATTATTCACATGTGAATAATATAAATAAAGTCTATTAAACAGCATTATTCACATGTGAATAATATAAACACTGTCAATTATACAGCATTATTCACATGTGAATAACATAAATACAGTCTAATATACAGCATTATTCACATGTGAACAATATAAATACAGTCTATTATACAGCATTATTCACATGTGAATAACATAAATACAGTTTATTATACAGCATTATTCACATGTGAATAACATAAATACAGTCTATTATACAGCATTATTCACATGTGAATAATATAAATACAGGCTATTATACAGCATTATTCACATGTGAATAACAAAAATACAGGCTATTACACAGCATTATTCGCATGTGAATAACATAAATACAGTCTATTATACAGCATTATTCACATGTGAATAACATATATACAGTCTATTATACAGCATTTTTCACATGTGAATAACATAAATACAGTCTGTTATACAGCATTATTCTCATGTGAATAACATAAATACAGGCTATTATACAGCATTATTCACATGTGAATAACGTAAATACAGTCTATTATACAGCATTATTCACATGCGAATAACATAAATACAGTCTATTACACAGCATTATTCACATATGAATAACATAAATACAGTCTATTATACAGCATTATTCACATGTGAATAATATAAATACAGTCTATTATACAGCATTATTCACATGTGAATAACAAATACAGTGTATTATACAGCATTATTCACATGTGAATAACATAAATAGTCTATTATGCAGGATTATTCACATGTGAATAACATAAATACAGCATTATTCACCTGTGAATAATATAAATACAGTCTATTATACATTTAAGTACAGTCAAAAAGGATCATATGCATTATACAGTCTGTTGGCTGTCAGTAAGAAGGACTTCCTGCGTCGTTCCGTGTTGCATTTTGGGAGTCGGTAATAGCGGTATTACAAATTAGTGTTGGGCAATATCGGCATATCAGATATCAGTAAGAAAGCCAATATCGGACACATTACCTAGTAATATAAATGGCAAAACAGATCATACCCCATGACTTAATTACCCACATTTTGCATCATTTTTTTTTTTATGAGTGAGAATAAAATTTTTTTTTTTTCCATCGACCCCATGCTGAAACATTTACACTACACTCACAGCCACAGCAGCAGTCTGTCAATCGGCGCGCTTGTCAATCACTTTACGTCTCTGTGGGAAGGGGCCTGTGACTGACAGCCCGTGTGATCTCTCCCAAGGGCAGGCAGGAGGGCGACAAAAGTAATTGGCGAGATAGAGACATCCCACCGAAGCTGCACTGTCACTCATTTGGTTGCGGAGCGATGAAATCCACATGAAACACGCCACAGCAGGTCACAAAGGGAAAGTGGCTCGCTGGCTGAATGGTCGACCAATCGGAGACAAGCACGGGGGGGGGGTCACTTCCCCGGGCAACTATCAGAGAGGTGACCTGTTTAAACTAATACATCACACAACACCTCCTCCCTCTCCACCACTCGTTCACCGTCTCACCTTCACTACCCCCACCCTGACCTCTGACTGACCTGTTAGCCTTTTTGCTTAGGTCAGCCATCACCAACCTCTTACTCTTTCCGTCTCTTCCACCTTGTCCCCATTCCTCACACACCTGGTTCTCATTTCTTCTTTTCACATTTCACTTTCACTCTCTATTCTTTGCAAACTTAGCAACACACACTTTGACAACCAGCTTTAAAAACATGAACTGCCACACAGGAACATTTCACCTAGCTGACACGTTGATAAATGTGATGCATTATAGCCAGAATTTTCATAGAGTTGAAAATATAAAGTTTTTGCAAATTATTTGTTGTCGATTCCTCCTAGACCAGGGGTGTGGAACACGGTTACACTGAGGGCCACATCGCACTTAATGCTGTTATGGTTTGGACAGAGGGAGATGATGGCAACAGACACCAGAGTGAAGAATGTAGCTCTGAGATTTATTATATATATAGACCATATATATGTATGAAAATCAAACAATACTAAATATAATTAAAGCTGCAAGCAACGATGGACGGGACCGACTTTGAGGGCTCATAACATCCAAACCGGAGCAGTAATTAAAACTCTGTCATCAACTTTTAATCAGAAGGGTTCAATCTCTCTCCTGTGCTAATTTGAAGCCGACACGACAAACGCGCTCAGAGGAGATAATGTTTGAAAAAAGGTGACTGTTTTTACACAACTTTTGTTTTGAAGGGGGAATTGCAAACTTCCTGTTGATTTTTGCTAGAGGTTGTCAGTGTATGAAATATAGGTCTAAGTGATACCTACATAGAGGTTTTCGTTTCATGTCTCTACGGCATTCCTACTGGGAGTTATAGGCAGCTTTGTCTGTTTGTCTCTTAGGGGGCGCTAGAACGCAATTTTGAGTTTTGGGATTTGTTTTTTTGATTAAATCGCCATGTTTGCCAGTCCTGATGTGTGTCTCCAAATTGGTGAGTTTTGAAGCATGTTAAGGGGGTCACATAACAACTCAAAGAGGCAGCGGTATAATAATAAAACGCTAGAAATTCAATAGGGTCCTCTGTCCCAAAGGGACTCGGTCCCTAATAACTAAGGAAATGGAGTGTGACAAAATCCAAGAGTGTGTATGGTGTAAGACTATGTGTAGTATTTAACTGGAGCGTTTTACCATAAATGTTGGTGAGAGCGAAGGAACGAGGCAGTCCATGGGAAAGGTAGATGGTCCAGGGCGAGACAGAGGCGTCAGAGTCCGAGTCCATGCGAGGGGTTATGGATCAAGGGTGGCAGTGCAAAGTCCAAAAGAGAAGTCGAGGCGCACAGCTCGATCACGCGAGGGACGAAGGCAGATTGGGTACAAATGACTATATTCCGGCGCGGGATGGCAGGTTGAGCAGGCTTATGAAGGCTGCTCGTTCATCACGGATAGGTGCGCAGATTGCAGATTGCCTGCAGACGCAAGGAGGCACGCCCGCAGCAGAGAGAGCGCGCCTGTGCGTCAGGACGCAAAGATGAGGGCGGAATGCGCTCTGGCTGTGACAAATGCTGCCCTAAGAGGGCCGCTTGTAACCGTATATAATTTATGAATATACATAAATGTATAAGAATTCACCTCATGATATTATAAAATTAATTGCTGTGCATTTGATTATTATATTTGTATACACTGTAAAAAAAAAAAAAAATATATATATATATTTTTCAGTCAAAAAAAAAACTGGCAGCTGAGTCGTAAAATGTACGATGTTTTTACGGCATATTGCTGTTAATGGAAAAAGGGTACTATAGTTTTTACTACAGTCAGTGCGCATTCATCTGTGCGCTGCGCTGGGCACGCGCCACTCCGGCTGCAGCAAGCGGCTGCATTCAATCACCAATCAGCAATCTACACACCTGTCGCTGATGAGCTCTCCTGCCTTCCTAAGCCAGCGCAGTCTGCTATCCTGTGCCAGAACATAGCGACCTGTCCTGTACAATACGCCGATGTGTCCTGGGCATGACGTTAAAGTGCATCCGGCAGTGGAGGCTCCTCTATGGGGTCTTGGGGCACTAGGAGGTTAACCCCTTTACTACTGTTACCCCAGGTGGCCCTTGGCAAAGACCTAGTACCTGACTGCCCCCTAGCCAGGGATACGGTGAAGATCTCAACGGCGGAGCAGGCGGAAGACGGTAGATTTAAGAACCACCACAACAGCTGCGATGGCGGAAGAAGGCTGCAGCAGAAAAGGGTCCCCAATCGTCTTGGACTCCATGCCACTGGACCCTGACCCGATTCTGTCAAGGATCGTGTGGTGACTGTCTGTGCATCAGTCTCCCCACGTAAAACTAAGTCACGCACAGGCATCCTCTATAAAGGGATACACCCCTACCAGGAGGATTGTCATACTCGTTCGAGTGACCGCCGAGGATGACAGTAAGCCGAACCTATCAAGCTCTATGCACTCTTTCTCTCTCTGTGTTTCTCCCCCTCCGTGTTCATTTTGTCTCATGTCCCTCCTTGTCGCCTCCTAGCAGCCTACCTTCGTTCCCACGTCACGAGCTGTGTGCCTCGTCTCCCCGTGTTCCCTCTGGTTCACTGGCTGCATCTTGTCATGATCCGTGGTCCGGATCATGTTTTGTGTTTTCTTTTTGTTTTGGACTACTTTAGTTCCTGTTTGTGTTCTGAGTTTGTTACCATGGCTACTTGTTTTTGCACCTGCCTCTTGTGTTCGGGACGCTCACCTGTTGCTCATCAAGAGACATTATTTAAGCCTGCCTTCGCCAGTCAGTCGGTCTGGCTTCTTTGTTTGCTTCATGCTCGCGTCACGTAAGTTTTGCTCGTCTCCTAGCCTATGCTGAGTTTAGTTTCGAGTGCGATTGGCACCTTGTTCCGTCGGTTGGTTTTCTGTTTTTGTAGCTCTTTGAGTGTTTTTTGAGAATTAAATGATGTTCCTACCTGCAAGTCCTGTCCCGAGTTGTCCGTTTTCATCCAGGGAAAACAAACCGCGCAGTAAGCCGCAACCAAACCGTGACGCATCTTGGATCTCGACCTCCCGTCTGAACACGGACTTTGACGCCTCGCTATTGCCCCCGACTTCCTGCCTGTCTCACGGACCTCCGAGCTTGTCTTCCCCCCCCCTTGGACTTTCGCACCTTGCTCAACACTTCCGGGTACCTCTCACCGTAGAGGCCACCACAGTGTATGTTTTTTTTTTTTTTTTACTTTTGTAGCTGTATGTAGAAATATTTGGGTGCATCAGCTCTGCTCTTTTAATGTCTTTAATGTCCTTTGTGTTCTTTGATGTTTCCCTCATAGCACACATGTTTATGTGTGCTATGGCTAAGAGGTTTTTTCCCCCCTTGGCCTCAGTCTGGACCCCCTCTCCAGGGGCCCAGGCTTAGACTGATTGTTTTTTTTCTCTCACCCCACCTCCCCAGTGTTTACCTGTTTCTCACCTGTTTTGTAAGGGGCACCGGAAGTTGGCAGATCCGTCAGCGATCCTGTTCTGTCTCTCTGTAATGTTTGTATGCTCTTGAATGGGATTGTGCTGAAAATCTCAATTCCCCTCAGGGATTAATAAAGATTTGAGATAGTAGTTGTGGAGGGGGGCGTGGCCTGCGGGGCTGCAGCGGAACGGGGTGTGCCAGGACCGGCCTCGAAGTCAGTGACAGGTGCGTAAAGGGCCCAGGTGGGCCTTGTCATCTGTATAAGAAGCAGCCGGGAGGAGAGAGGTTGTTGGAGTTGGAGCGAGAGCGAGTCTGCGACAGAGACAAAAGACGACCTGGGTCCTTTATCACCGGCCCCGAGACCTGGCAGCAGCGGTGACCCTCGCCGACGACCACCTGGCGGTGCACCGCGAGGCGCGACCGGCACCAACACCGCGCGGACCAAGGAGGAGGCGTCGGCGGTCCCACGGCGCTGGGCACGTGACTCTCCCTATGTTTTGTCTCCACAGAACCTCCCGTGGGTCCTCCAGACCACCAAGCACCGACATGAGAGCCCGGTTCAGGGTTACAACTCGCTCTCGCCACTTCGAGGCCGGTCCTGGCACACCCCGTTCCGCTGCAGGCCCGCAGGCCACGCCCCCCTCCACACAAGTGTTTTGAGTTACCAGTTCGGTCATAGAATCAATTAAATAGTTGAGGTACAACTGGAAGCTTCCTGCAAGTCTTTGGTGGCCATCACAGTTCACCCACAGGTTATTTGTGGGTGCCGTCACAGTGTGTGGGTTACTGACATTTGTCTCCTGTTGCCCCGTGTCTGACCTCCCTCTCTTTCCTCTCTCAATCACCCCTGTCTCCTCAGACACCTCTTCCCCTCCTCTTCATCTTCTGCTGCAGCAAACTGAGCAGGGGTGGCAGTGCAGGATGGAGTGGGGGGGGGGGGCCCACTGAGAGGCCCCCCTGTGCTGCATGTAAAAAGCCCCCTCTCATACATCTACAACACATACATAGGGATCCCGTGTCTGCCTGCCTTGGTCCTCACGGGGCGGTCATTAGTCATCAGGCGGATCAAAGGACAACCACAGGAAGTGAAAGGACCCTGACAAGAGGGAAGAGGGGGGGTCCATCTGTATGGCAGCCAATCGCTCTTCTTCATGCTGACAGCAGGACACACTCTTCATCCGCTTAAAGCAGGGGCGTCCAAACTTCTTCCATCTAGGGCCACGTACAGAAAAAAATAGCTTAATAATGTTTTAATAAGACAAACGTGACACAAACCTTCCTAATTGTTAGGAAGCCCACTGTTTAATATGTTTGTGTTTGCTTCACTGATGACAGTATTTGGCCAGCGCCGTTTTCTCCTGGCGGTCCTTGAACTCACCGTCGTTGGTTTACGTGTACAACTTTCTCCAATCGCTGCCACAAAAAGACGTTTTTCACGCCACTCTTTGTCTCATTTTGTCCACCAAACGTTTTATGCTGTGCGTGAACGCACACAGGTGAGCGTTGTTGATGTTATTGACTTGCGCGGGGTGCTAATAATCCATGCTAACATGCTATTTAGTGTACATATTGCATCATTATGCCTCGTTTGTAGGTATATTTGAGTTCATTTCAATTTCCTTTACTTATGTCCTCTATGTATATAATTTATATGTGCATGTCTTATGGCACATTATCCGTATGTAATATTGGCTGCATTTCTGATTGTGTGCCATGTTGTTCCAGACCACAGCAAACGTTACCATGTTGTTCCAGACCACAGCAAACATTACCGTGTTGTTCCAGACCGCAGCCAATGTTACCATGTTGTTCCAGACTACAGAAAACATTACCATGTTGTTCCAGACTACAGCAAACATTACCGTGTTGTTCCAGACCACAGCAAACGTTACCATGTTGTTCCAGACCACAGCAAATGTTACCATGTTGTTCTAGACCACAGCAAACATTACGGTGTTGTTCCAGACCGCAGCCAACGTTACCATGTTGTTCCAGACCACAGCAAACATTACCATGTTGTTTCAGACTGCAGCAAACGTTACCATGTTGTTCCAGACCACAGCAAATATTACCATGTTGTTCTAGACCACAGCAAACATTACGGTGTTGTTCCAGACCGCAGCCAACGTTACCATGTTGTTCCAGACCACAGCAAACGTTACCATGTTGTTCCAGACCACAGCAAACGTTACCATGTTGTTCCAGACCACAGCCAACGTTACCATGTTGTTCCAGACCACAGAAAACGTTACCATGTTGTTCCAGACCGCAGCAAACGTTACCGTGTTGTTCCAGACAGCAGCCTACGTTACCATGTTGTTCCAGACCGCAGCAAAAGTTACCATGTTGTTCCAGACCACAGCCAATGTTACCATGTTGTTCCAGACCACAGCCAACATTACCATGTTGTCCCAGACCGCAGCAAACGTTACCGTGTTGTTCCAGACAGCAGCCAACGTTACCATGTTGTTCCAGACCGCAGCAAAAGTTACCATGTTGTTCCAGACCGCAGCAAACGTTACCATGTTGTTCCAGACCACAGCCAACGTTACCGTGTTGTTCCAGACCACAGCCAACGTTACCATGTTGTTCCAGACCGCAGCAAACGTTACCATGTTGTTCCAGACCGCAGCAAACGTTACCATGTTGTTCCAGACCGCAACAAACGTTACCATGTTGTTCCAGACCACAGCAAACGTTACCCAGCTTGCAAAGATTATAATGAATCCATTAGAAGAAGACAGCCTGTCCGTTCCTTTAACTTCGGCACACACATTTATACTTTTGGCAGTTTTAAGCCAGTAATTTCCAGGAGCTATCTAACCCTCGGAGACACTTACTTAAGATGTTGCCTTCACTTACATAAGACTTTTAACTTTTTGCGGCTCCAGACAGATTAGTTTTTTGTATTTTTGGTCCAATATGGCTCTTTCAACATGTTGGGTTGCCGACTCCTGCATTGGCTTAAGCTTTGTGTTATAGGTGATAAAGAAAATGAGTGTAATATCTAACAATATATATTTTTATTAATAATTGATTAATTGTATTAGGCCTTATTCAAAGCAAGCTGCAGGACAAAAAAATGACCATTGCAAACATTTACCGCAGTCGTCCATTTTCTACTGTCTATCTTGTTTAGGTTCACGGGTGAGCCGCAGCCTTTGGGCAAACGTTGGACTACACCCGTACTGGTTGCCAATCAATCACAGGGCCCATATACAGACTGACAAGCGTTCAAATCATCTGTGAGTGGGGACTAAACCCAGGCTGCCTGCAGAGAAGTCAGGCAAGTCACCAACAGACTATTTGTCAGGATGTTTACATGCACACGGGCACTTAGAATTATCCATAATGTGGGGATCTAGGAGCTTATTTTTTTAGGTCAAAACTGTTAAATTTTCCTGATTTAGTAGAATATTTAACAGGGTTTATCATGTTTAAAGCAATAAGTTATCAATTGCTTGCAAATATTTAAAGTTTATTCATAGAAAAGTAGGGATGTCCGATAATATCGGATTGCCGATTTTATCGGCCGATAAATGCTTTAAAATGTAATATCGGAAATTATCGGTATCGGTTTCAAAAAGTAAAATGTATGGCTTTTTAAAACGCCGCTGTGTATACGGACCTAGGGAGAGGTACAGAGCGCCAATAAACCTTAAAGGCACTGCCTTTGCGTGCCGGCCCAATCACATAATATCTACGGCTTTTTCACACACACAAGTGAATGCAAGGGATACTTGGTCAACAGTCATACAGGTCACATTGAGGGTGGCCGTATAGACAACTTTAACACTGTTACAAATATGCCCCACACTGTGAACCCACACCAAACAAGAATGACAAACACACCTTTCGGGAGAACATCCGCACCGTAACACAACATAAACACAACAGAACAAATACCCAGAAACCCCTTGCAGCACTAACTCTTCCGGGCCGCTACAATATAAATGTAAATTCACCACACCTAGTGTGTGTGTGACTATTAGCGGTACTTTAACTTTAAAATCTAATATTTTGGTGCGGTATAGTGAGGTCTAGGCTTGTTTTGAATGCGAGTATGAATGACTTACTGTAAATGACCTACTTATGATGATATATTGAGAATTGTAAGCACATTGTTTTGGACAAATCCAGTTATGTGGATCCAGATGAATGTGATAAAATGTGGTTCTGAGGAAACTGGATATTAGTGAAAGTAACTATGTAAAAAGGGGGGGTATTCAAAAAGTTTATACTTCTTCTCATTACCCTTTTGAGATATGTTTAATTTAATTTTATTTTCTTAATTACATTTTCATTTCTTTGTTGTGAAATAACAAGAATGAGAAACACATTTTGGGAGAACATCCGCACCGTAACACAACATAAACACAACAGAACAAATACCCAGAAACCCCTTGCAGCACTAACTCTTCCGGGACGCTACAATATAAATGTAAATTCACCACACCAAGTGTGTGTGTGACTATCAGCGGTACTTTAACTTTAAAATCTAATATTTTGGTGCGGTATAGTGAGGTCTAGGCTTGTTTTGAATGCGAATATGAATGACTTACTGTATATGACCTACTTATGATGATATATTGAGAATTGTAAGCACATTGTTTTGGACAAATCCAGTTATGTGGATCCAGATGAATGTGATAAAATGCGGTTCTGAGGAAACTGGATATTAGTGAAAGTAACTATGTAAAAAGGGGGGGATTCAAAAAGTTTATACTTTTTCTAATTACCCTTTTGAGATATGTTTAATTGTATTTTATTTTCTTAATTACATTTTCGTTTCTTTGTTGTGAAATAACAATATTGCCATTGAGCACAAGACTGTTCACTGGAGATATGTATGTATATTATGTACTACGTGTACGATGTGGAGCTGACTATGACATACTCAATAAACAACACACAAAAAAACCATATACCTTTTAAAGATTCAGTTAAAACAAAGGATTATTTGAATTTGTGTGGAATCTTATTAACCTTGGATTGAGTACGAGATACCCGGTCTAGAAATATAAATGATTTCAACCCTGTACAATTATTTTAGTACATTAAACAAGTTAAATCACCAAAATGATTCCCGGGCGCGGCAAGCGCTGCTGCTCACTGCTCCCCTCACCTCCCAGGGGGGTGGAACAAGGGGATGGGTCAAACGCAGAGAGTCATTTCACCACACCTAGTGTGTGTGTGACTATCAGTGGTACTTTAACTTTAAGTTGTTTGCTAAAATCTTTATAATCCAAACTGTTTGAATGGTATTACTAATCAATACAGCAATCATCACAGCTTCAGAATCAGAATCAGCTTTATTGTCATTACGCAAGGTAACGAGATTGAGGCCATTCCATACAGTGCGATGTGTGCATGCTAGAAAAACAAGTAAGTAAGTAAATATTTGTTGTTATTTTCTGTTGCCACTGGATGACGTGTGACTAATTCAAGAAGCAACCGATGCATAGCTTCATCATAAAAGCCAAACATCATCAAAATCCGACCTTAAAGAGCGACGTAGATTTGAGATACAAATGTGTTTAATTCGGATCTCAGTAATAGAACCAGTTAAACGTGAAAGTTGAGGTATAGCTACGTGGAATTAATGTCAACCTCGGTTTAAAGTTGCCAAATGTGGTTCAATGGTCTGTAATTATCTGTAAAAGGCTACACTATATTAAATAATGGAGTAACATATGTAAAACAGTCAGAAAATAAAGTAGGGTTCAGAAGGACACTGCGTCCCCCTGCAGGGTGATGAAGTGGCCTCAACAGGTCAGTGAACGACCTCATCCATCACAGGGAATATTTTAACAGATGTTACACCAGAGCAGGGGGTCACAGAAGATAATACGCATGTCATCATCAATCAGCTGTAAGTGATGCAGTTTTGGGTAGAAAGGATAGTTTTAGGTAGCTAACCAAATGATAACCACACCTGTCCCGACTACTGCTTTCTTCTGGCCTTTTCACCAAACCACTGCTTCTTACTTCGAGTCTGAAAGTTGCTAAGTAAAATGGGCCATTTGAAGAAAATTGGTGTAATTTGCTTTGTTGTAACACTCTCAAAGTAAAGTAACATGTCCATCCATCCATCCATCCATCTTCTTCCGCTTATCCGAGGTCGGGTCGCGGGGGCAGCAGCCTAAGCAGGGAAGCCCAGACTTCCCTCTCCCCAGCCACTTCGTCCAGCTCTTCCCGGGGGATCCCGAGGCGTTCCCAGGCCAGCCGGGAGACATACATCAAATCAAATCAAATCAAATCAACTTTATTTATAAAGCACATTTAAAATCCACCACAGGGGTAGCCAAAGGGCTGTACAATAAGCAGGCCAAAAGACAACAAGAGAACCGAGCAAACACAACACAACACAAACAGAGCACGATAAAAAATAAATATATAAAATAAATAAAACAGGTTCACAGCAGGTGTATTATGGGGCGCCATAGCAGGATGGAGATCACTCAGTGTTAAAAGCCATAGAATAAAAGTATGTTTTTAAGAGAGATTTAAAAACAGGAATAGAGGAGGCCTGTCTAACACTCGGAGGTCGGTCGTTCCAGAGCTTGGGAGCAGCAGCGGCGAAAGCTCTGTCACCTCTAAGCTTCAGCCTTGTGTCAGGGACCGTCAATAGCAGCTGATCGGCTGATCTTAAGGATCGGGTGGGGCAGTAAGGCTGAAGAAGGTCGGAGAGATATGTTGGAGCGAGGTTGTTTAGACATTTAAAAACAAATAGAAGGAGTTTAAAATTGATTCGCTAACGCACAGGGAGCCAGTGAAGGGACGCTAATATAGGGGTGATGTGCTCACGTCTGCGGGTCTGTGTTAGCATAGTCTTCCCTTTGTGTCCTGGGTCTTCCCCGTGGCTTTCTAACCGTCGGACGTGCCCTAAACACCTCCCTAGGGAGACGTTCGGGTGGCATCTTGCCCAGATGCCCGAACCACCTCATTTGGCTCCTCTCCATGTGGAGGAGCAGCGGCTTTACTTTGAGCTCCCCCCGGATGGCAGAGCTTCTCACCCTATCTCTAAGGGAGAGCCCCACCACCCGACGGAGGAAACTCATTTGGGCCGCTTGTACCCGTGATCTTGTCCTTTCGGTCATAACCTTCCGGCTCAGCTCCTTCTTCACCACTACGGATCGATACAGCGTCCGCATTACTGAAGACGCCGCACCGATCCGCCTGTCGATCTCACGATCCACTCTTCCCTCACTGGTGAACAAGACTCAGAGGTACTTGGGGCAGGGTCTCCTCCCCAACCCTGGAGATGGCACTCCACACCCTTTTCCAGGCGAGAACCATGGACTCGGACTTGGAGGTGCCGATTCTCATCCCAGTCGCTTCACACTGGGCTGCGAACCGATCCAGTGAGAGCTGAAGATCCTGGCCAGATGAAGCCATCAGGACCACATCATCTGCAAAAAGCAGAGACCTAATCCTGCATCCACCAAACCAGATCCCCTCAACGCCTTGACTGCGCCTAGAAATTCTGTCCATAAAAGTTATGAACAGAATCGGTGACAAAGGGCAGCCTTGGCGCAGTCCAACCCTCACTGGAAACGTGTCCGACTTACTGCCGGCAATGTGGACCAAGCTCTGACACTGATCGTACAGTGAGCGGACCGCCACAATCAGACAGTCCGATACCCCATACTCTCTGAGCACTCCCCACAGGACTTCCTTAGGGACACGGTCGAATGCCTTCTCCAAGTCCACAAAGCACATGTGGACTGGTTGGGCAAACTCCCATGAACCCTCAAGGACCCTGCCGAGAGTATAGAGCTGGTCCACAGTTCCACGACCAGGACAAAAACCACACTGTTCCTCCTGAATCCGAGGTTCGACTATCCGGCGTAGCCTCCTCTCCAGTACACCTGAATAGACCTTACCGGGAAGGCTGAGGAGTGTGATACCACGATAGTTGGAACACACCCTCCGGTTCCCCTTCTTAAAGAGACAAACCACCACCCCGGTCTGCCAATCCAGAGATACCGCCCCCGATGTCCACGCGATGATCCTGGGTACGTGTTAGGATTTCCCAAGTTTGCAGTAGCTTTTGGATTACCCAAACGGTATTGATGTAGTTTACTATGTTTGATTGAAGTACTTAAAAGCAGCCAAACATGAACTTACTTCTACTGTTACCCCTTCCCAGCCCACCTTCACCCTCCCCGGTCTGTCTGCACGCTGACCCTTCCCTTTTGCTGCCTGACTGAGCGCCTCGCCTGCCGCAAAGGAGGCATCAATTACAGGCCCCGGCTGTCCCAGTGTCACCGCTCTGTAATTAATGGGCTCTCCCCCGCGCATTGCGCCATGGGGCCTTGGCCTTACGGTGAACTCCGCAAGAATTCCGAATCAAACACACGCACACAAGTTGTACAGACTGAAGAGAGCGTGCCATCACATGCTCAAATATGAACATTGTGACACCTACTGTAGGCGTTCCCTGTTTGTCTGTCTAACAACCAAAGTTGAGCGTTACCAACAACAACAACAGCAAAACATGCCTGTGTTGATGATATCCTCTTGAGAACCGGCGTCCACTACAGTGGACATTTGTTTTTTGGTCTATTTCTTTTGGGGGGAAATGAAGCAAAACAAAAATGTCCACTGCAGAGGACACCGCCTCTCAGGAGGATACACATACACATGAAAGGACAGACTTCATCTCACTCTTTCACAAGTGAGCACACACACACGGCCCCCTGTTGCCGACCTCTTCATTTGTCTATAGCGGACAAACAGAAGCACAGGGTGTCCAAGGTCAAAGGGTCATGCCCTGCTACACTGGTTCTTACTAAAATACGCATCGCTTTGCTTGGAGATTGCACACTAAAAAATGTGGGGTTTGAAATTGTAACCCAACTGCTGGTTCAGAAAAGGACAAACCCCTTATTTGAGTTATTTTAACTCAACATTTTGGGTTAATTTTTTCAACCCAACTTTTGCATTGTATTAATTAACCAAAAAGTTGGGTTATTCCCAACCAAAATATTGGGTTGAATTATCTAACCCAAAAGTTGAGTTATGATAACTTAATGTTGGGTTATTCCCAACCAAACTATTGGGTTGAATCATTTACCTCAAAAGTTGAGTTATGATAACTTGACGTCGGGTTATTCCCAGCCAAACTATTAGTTTGAATTATTTAACCCAAAAGTTGAGTAATGATAACTTAATATTGGGTTATTCCCAACCAAACTATTGGGTTGAATTATTTAATCCAAAATTTGAGTTATGATAACTTAATGTTGGGTTATTCTCAGCCAAACTATTGGGTTGAATTATTTAACCAAAAAGTTGAGTTATGATAACTTAATGTTGGGTAATTCCCAACCAAACTACTGGGTTGAATTATTTAACAAAAAATGAGTTATCATAACTAAATGTTGGGTTATTCCCATCCAAACTATTGGGTTGAATTATTTAACCCAAAAGTTGAGTTATGATAACTAAATGTTGGGTAATTCCCAACCAAACTATTGGGTTGAATTATTTAACCAAAAAGTTGAGTTATGATAACTTAATGTTGGGTAATTCCCAACCAAACTACTGGGTTGAATTATTTAACAAAATTTGAGTTATCATAACTTAATGTTGGGTTATTCCCAACCAAACTATTGGGTTGAATCATCTAACCCAAAAGTTGAGTTAGGATAACTTAATGTTGGGTTATTTCCAACCAAAATATTGGTTTGAATTATCCCACCCAAAAGTTGAGTTATGATAACTTAATGTTGGGTTATTCCCAACCAAAATATTGGGTTGATTTATTTAACCCAAAAGTTGAGTTATAATAACTTAATGTTGGGTTATTCCCAGCCAAACTACTGGGTTGAATTATTTAACAAACAATATGAGTTATGATAATTTAATGTTGGGTTATTCCCAACCAAACAATTGGGTTGAATTATTTAACCCAAAAGTTGAGATATGAGGACTCAATGTTGGGTTATTCCCAACCAAAATATTGGGTTGAATTATTTAACAAACAAGTTGAGTTATGATAGTTTAATGTTGGGTTATTCCCAACCAAACTATTGGGTTGAATTATGTAACCAAAAAGTTTAGTTATGATAACTTAATGTTTGGTAATTTCCAACCAAACTACTGGGTTGAATTATTTAACAATCAATATGACTTATGATCATTTAATCTTGGGTTATTCCCAACTAAACTATTGGGTTGAATTACTTAACCCAAAAGTTGAGTTATGATAACTTAATGTTGGGTTATTCCCAGCCAAACTATTGGGTTAAATTATTTAACCAAAAAGTTGAATTATGGTAACTTAATGTTGGGTTATTCCCAGCCAAACTATTTTGTTGAATTATTTAACCCAACAGTTGAGTTATGATAACTCAATGTTGGGTTATTCCCAGCCAAACTATTGGGTTGAATTATTTAACCCAAAAGTTGAGTTATGATAACTTATTGTTGGATTATTCCCAAACAAACTATTGGGTTGAATTACTTAACCCAAAAGTTGAGTTATGATAACTTAATGTTGGGTTATTCCCAGCCAAACTATTGGGTTTAATTATTTAACCCAAAAGTTGAGTTATGATAACTTAATGTTGGGTTATTCCCAGTCAAACTATTGGGTTGAATTATTCAACCCAAAAGTTGAGTTATGATAACTTAATGTTGGGTTATTCCCAACCAAACTATTGGTTTGAATTATTTAACCCAAAACTTGAGTTATGCTCACTATGATGTTGGGTTATTCCAAACCCAACTATTAGGTTGCGCAATTTAGCGCTCCTTGACTCAATAGTTGGTTAAAAATTATAAATTTGACTGCTGGTTTGTCTCCTTCCCAACTATTGATCAAAAATATTTTTATTCCATTAAAATATACTCAAAAGCAAGATATGAGTGACATTTTATTTTTTTACAAGAATTGCCATGTATGGTCATAGTAGTCCTACACAGCATGCTCAAATATATTCACGTACATAAGATGTGTCATTGTAAATAATGTTAATGAAAACCCAGAAATTGAGTTAAAATAATGCCCTTATAACGCAAAAAATGGATTGCTCTTCATAAAAATAACTCAAATATTCAACTCAACATTCGCAACTCATAAATTGGGTTATCAAAACAACACATTTTTTTAGTACTTAAAAATGTTTTCTTGTTATCTGTCTTTCCGTCTGACTTGCGGTCTTTCTTTCAGTCTTTCCAGCCTCACGCCTGCAGCTGACACGGAGCGTGACCCTGCCTTTATTGTTGCAGTGCTGCAAAGGCACAGGGACTGTCACCCCGGTGATTAAGGAGCACATGTTTTTAGTCAAACGCTTTGGAGGGGAGTGATCCCAGAGAGAATGGGATGGAGGCGGAGATGGAGCAATGCTGCAACTGATGCGGCGAGATAAAGAACTTGGGAGGCTTTTTCCACAGATGAGGAATAAAAGGATTGCATCATGTCCTTAGCCACATAAGTGCAGTTTGTGGCATTTCCTGTCTTAGTATCTCTACTGTGTGAATGTCTCTTTAAATTCAGGCTGAAGAACTGTTCGTGCATTAATGAAACCCATTGAGTCCAAGTTTGTGCTGTCATAATTGTTTACACAGACCTCATTGACGCAGGCGTGTTAGGCCATTCCAGAATGAAATCAAATAAAACGTGATATTAATAACTACATGAGGCAATTCCTCAAGGAATTGCGTGTGAATGCTCCAATGCTGAAGTTGAACTGAAATCCTGGAAATTTTTTTTTTTTAGAATTGTTGAAGTAGAGCACACAATTCCCAAACAGGCTGAATATTTTGAAGTTGGAACGGTTTGAATCAGATGAAAAATGTGGGAGTTGTGGAACTTTGCAGAATGTCCCATTGATTTCAATGGGAATTTCCCCAAAATTTGGGAATTTCGGGAAAACCGGAATGTTTTTTTTTTAATGGTAAAAGAATGAAATGGTGTGAATGAGTTGAAATGGTTGTTGTTGGAAATGTTCTAATCGGTCGAGAAATGCTAAAGTAGTAACATGTTGAATTGAGAAATTGTACTACGGAATTTCGGGAAAACCAGGAATTGTTCCAGTTAAAAAAGCAACTTTGTTTGTTGTCCTAATTAAGAGAAATGTTTTGACGGTAGAACGGTTGAAATGCGTTGAAAAATGTGGAAGGAGTAGTCGCCAGAAAAAAGAGTGGAAATAGGGCTTTGGAAAACCAGGAATTCTGGAAAATCCTGGAATTTTTTCAGACATGGAAAAAATGTAGTTTAAATTTCCAAAACGGGGGAATGTGTTGAAAGTGGAATGGTTTGAATCGGTTGAAAAAGGTGGTAGTTGTGGAACTTTGAAGATTGTCCCCAATTTTCCCAAATTTTGGGAATTTTGGGAAAACCGGAATGTTTTTTCCACCCAAAAAAGGGTGGAAATAGGGCTTTGAAAAACCAGGGATTCCGGAAAATCCTGGAATTGTTTTGAACATGGAAAAAAGGTAGTTTAAATTTCCAAGATGGGGGAATGTGTTGAAGGTGGAATGGTTCGAATCATTTGAAAAATGTGGTAGTTGTGGAACTTTGAAGAATGTCCCATTGATTTGAATGGGAATTTCCCCAAAATTTGGAAATTTCAGGAAACCCGGAATGTCTTTTAAAAATGGTAATAGACTTGAATGACTATTCAAGGAATTTTTCAAATCGGTCAAAAAATGTTGAAGTAGTAACATGTTGAATTGAGATATTGTATTAAGGAATTTCGGGAATTTTGGGAAAACCGGCAATTGTTCCAGTTAAAAAAACAACTTCTTTTTTTTGTCCTAATTAAGAGGAATGTTTTGACGGTAGAACGGTTGAAATGAGTTGAAAAATGGTGAAGGAGTAGTCGCCAGAAAAAAGTGTGGAAATAGGGCTTTGGAAAACCAGGAATTCTGGAAAATCCTGGAATTTTTTTGAGCATGGAAAAAATGTTGTTTAAATTTCCAAGATGGGGGAATGTGTTGAAGGTGGAATGGTTTGAATCGGTTGAAAAAAGTGGTAGTTGTGGAACTTTGGAGAATGTCCCATTGATTTCAATGGGAAATTCCCCAAAAATTGGGAATTTCGGGAACACCGGAATGTTCTTTTTAAATGGTAAAAGACTTGAATGGTCTGGATGAGTTGAAATGGTTGGTGTTGGAATTTTTCAAATCGGTCAAGAAATGTTGAAGTAGTAACATGTTGAATTGAGAAATTGTATTACGGAATTCTGGAATTTCGGGAAAACTGGGAATTGTTCCAGTTAAAAAAACAACTTAGTTCTTTGGTCCTAATTAAGAGGAATGTTTTGACGGTAGAACGGTTGAAATGCGTTGAAAAATGGCGAAGGAGTAGTCGCCAGAAAAAAGTGTGGAAATAGGGCTTTGGAAAACCAGGAATTCTGGAAAATCCTGGAATTTTTTTGGAAATGGAAAAAAGGTAGTTTAAATTTCCAAGATGGGGAAATGTGTTGAAAGTGGAATGGTTTGAATCAGTTGAAAAAGGTGGTAGTTGTGGAACTTTGAAGAATGTCCCCAATTTTCCCAAAATGTGGGAATTTCGGGAAAACCGGAATGTTTTATTTCCACCCAAAAAAGGGTGGAAATAGGGCTTTGAAAAACCAGGAATTCTGAAAAATCCTGGAATTGTTTTGATCATGGAAAAAAAGGTAGTTTAAATTTCCAAGATGGGGGAATGTGTTGAAAGTGGAATGGTTTGAATCGGTTGAAAAATGTGGGAGTTGTGGAACTTTGAAGAATGTCCCATTGATTTCAATGGGAATTTCCCCAAAATTTGGGAATTTCGGGAAAACTGGAATGTTTTTTAAAAATGGTAAAAGACTTGAATGGTTTGAATGAGTTGAAATTGTTGGTGTTGGAATTTTTCAAATCGGTCGAGAAATGTTGAAGTAGTAACATTTTTAATTGAGAAATTGTGTTATGGAATTCTGGAATCTCAGGAAAACCGGGAATTGTTCCAGTTAAAAAAACAACTTCGTTTTTTTGTCCTAATTAAGAGGAATGTTTTAACGGTAGAACGGTTACACCATATTTCCACCCAAAAAAAGGTGGAAATAGGGCTTTGGAAAACCAGGAATTCTGGAAAATCCTGGAGTTGTTTTGTACATGGAAAAAAGGTAGTTTAAATTTCCAAGATGGTGGAATGTGTTGAAGGTAGAATGGTTTGAATCGGTTGAAAAATGTGGTAGTTGTAGATCTTTGAAGAATGTCCCATTGATTTCAATGGGAATTTCCCCCAAATTTGGGAATTTCTGGAAACCCGGAATGTCTTTTAAAAATGGTAAAAGACCTGAATGACTATTCAAATAATTTTTCAAATCGGTCAAGAAATGTTGAAGTAGTAACATGTTTAATTGAGATATTGTATTAAGGAATTTTGTGAATTTTGGGAAAACCAGGAATTGTTCCAGTTAACTAAGTTAACTTCTTTTTTTTTTTTTCCTAATTAAGAGGAATGTTTTGACGGGAGAACAGTTGAAATGCGTTGAAAAATGTGGAAGGAGTAGTCGCCAGAAAAAAGTGTGGAAATAGGGCTTTGGAAAACCAGGAATTCTGGAAAATCCTGGAATTGTTTTGAACATGGAAAAAAGGTAGTTTAAATTTCCAAGATGGGGGAATGTGTTGAAGGTGGAATGGTTTGAATCATTTGAAAAATGTGGTAGTTGTGGAACTTTGAAGAATGTCCCATTGATTTGAATGGGAATTTCCCCAAAATTTGGAAATTTCAGGAAACCCGGAATGTCTTTTAAAAATGGTAAAAGACTTGAATGACTATTCAAGGAATTTTTCAAATCGGTCAAAAAAATGTTGAAGTAGTAACATGTTGAATTGAGATATTGTATTAAGGAATTTCGGGAATTTTGGGAAAACCGGCAATTGTTCCAGTTAAAAAAACAACTTCTTTTTTTTGTCCTAATTAAGAGGAATGTTTTGACAGTAGAACGGTTGAAATGAGTTGAAAAATGGTGAAGGAGTAGTCGCCAGAAAAAAGTGTGGAAATAGGGCTTTGGAAAACCAGGAATTCTGGAAAATCCTGGAATTTTTTTGAGCATGGAAAAAATGTTGTTTAAATTTCCAAGATGGGGGAATGTGTTGAAGGTGGAATGGTTTGAATCGGTTGAAAAAAGTGGTAGTTGTGGAACTTTGGAGAATGTCCCATTGATTTCAATGGGAAATTCCCCAAAAATTGGGAATTTCGGGAACACCGGAATGTTCTTTTTAAATGGTAAAAGACTTGAATGGTCTGGATGAGTTGAAATGGTTGGTGTTGGAATTTTTCAAATCGGTCAAGAAATGTTGAAGTAGTAACATGTTGAATTGAGAAATTGTATTACGGAATTCTGGAATTTCGGGAAAACTGGGAATTGTTCCAGTTAAAAAAACAACTTAGTTCTTTGGTCCTAATTAAGAGGAATGTTTTGACGGTAGAACGGTTGAAATGCGTTGAAAAATGGTGAAGGAGTAGTCGCCAGAAAAAAGTGTGGAAATAGGGCTTTGGAAAACCAGGAATTCTGGAAAATCCTGGAATTTTTTTGAGCATGGAAAAAATGTTGTTTAAATTTCCAAGATGGGGGAATGTGTTGAAGGTGGAATGGTTTGAATCGGTTGAAAAAAGTGGTAGTTGTGGAACTTTGGAGAATGTCCCATTGATTTCAATGGGAAATTCCCCAAAAATTGGGAATTTCGGGAACACCGGAATGTTCTTTTTAAATGGTAAAAGACTTGAATGGTCTGGATGAGTTGAAATGGTTGGTGTTGGAATTTTTCAAATCGGTCAAGAAATGTTGAAGTAGTAACATGTTGAATTGAGAAATTGTATTACGGAATTCTGGAATTTCGGGAAAACTGGGAATTGTTCCAGTTAAAAAAACAACTTAGTTCTTTGGTCCTAATTAAGAGGAATGTTTTGACGGTAGAACGGTTGAAATGCGTTGAAAAATGGCGAAGGAGTAGTCGCCAGAAAAAAGTGTGGAAATAGGGCTTTGGAAAACCAGGAATTCTGGAAAATCCTGGAATTTTTTTGGAAATGGAAAAAAGGTAGTTTAAATTTCCAAGATGGGGAAATGTGTTGAAAGTGGAATGGTTTGAATCAGTTGAAAAAGGTGGTAGTTGTGGAACTTTGAAGAATGTCCCCAATTTTCCCAAAATGTGGGAATTTCGGGAAAACCGGAATGTTTTATTTCCACCCAAAAAAGGGTGGAAATAGGGCTTTGAAAAACCAGGAATTCTGAAAAATCCTGGAATTGTTTTGATCATGGAAAAAAAGGTAGTTTAAATTTCCAAGATGGGGGAATGTGTTGAAAGTGGAATGGTTTGAATCGGTTGAAAAATGTGGGAGTTGTGGAACTTTGAAGAATGTCCCATTGATTTCAATGGGAATTTCCCCAAAATTTGGGAATTTCGGGAAAACTGGAATGTTTTTTAAAAATGGTAAAAGACTTGAATGGTCTGAATGAGTTGAAATTGTTGGTGTTGGAATTTTTCAAATCGGTCGAGAAATGTTGAAGTAGTAACATTTTTAATTGAGAAATTGTGTTATGGAATTCTGGAATCTCAGGAAAACCGGGAATTGTTCCAGTTAAAAAAACAACTTCGTTTTTTTGTCCTAATTAAGAGGAATGTTTTAACGGTAGAACGGTTACACCATATTTCCACCCAAAAAAAGGTGGAAATAGGGCTTTGGAAAACCAGGAATTCTGGAAAATCCTGGAGTTGTTTTGTACATGGAAAAAAGGTAGTTTAAATTTCCAAGATGGTGGAATGTGTTGAAGGTAGAATGGTTTGAATCGGTTGAAAAATGTGGTAGTTGTAGATCTTTGAAGAATGTCCCATTGATTTCAATGGGAATTTCCCCCAAATTTGGGAATTTCTGGAAACCCGGAATGTCTTTTAAAAATGGTAAAAGACCTGAATGACTATTCAAATAATTTTTCAAATCGGTCAAGAAATGTTGAAGTAGTAACATGTTGAATTGAGATATTGTATTAAGGAATTTTGTGAATTTTGGGAAAACCAGGAATTGTTCCAGTTAACTAAGTTAACTTCTTTTTTTTTTTTTCCTAATTAAGAGGAATGTTTTGACGGGAGAACAGTTGAAATGCGTTGAAAAATGTGGAAGGAGTAGTCGCCAGAAAAAAGTGTGGAAATAGGGCTTTGGAAAACCAGGAATTCTGGAAAATCCTGGAATTGTTTTGAGCATGGAAAAAATGTTGTTTAAATTTCCAAGATGGGGGAATGTGTTGAAGGTGGAATGGTTTGAATCGGTTGAAAAAAGTGGTAGTTGTGGAACTTTGGAGAATGTCCCATTGATTTCAATGGGAAATTCCCCAAAATTTGGGAATTTCGGGAAAACCGGAATGTTTTTTTAAAATGTTAAAAGACTTGAATGGTTTGGATGAGTTGAAATGGTTGGTGTTGGAATTTTTTTAATCGGTCGAGAAATTTCGAAGGAGTAACATGTTGAATTGAGAAATTGTATCACGGAATTCTGGAACTTCGGGAAAACCGGGAATTGTTCCAGTTAAAAAAACAACTTAGTTTTTTGTCCTAATTATGAGGAATGTTTTGACGGTAAAACGGTTCAAATGCGTTGAAAAATGTGGTAGTCGCCAGAAAAAAGGGTGCAAATAGGGCTTTGGAAAACCAGGAATTTTGTAAAATCCTGGATTTTTTTGGGAAATGGAAAAAAAGTAGTTTAAATTTCCAAGATGGGGAAATGTGTTGAAAGTGGAATGGTTTGAATCGGTTGAAAAATGTGGTAGTTGTGGAACTTTGAAGAATGTCCCCAATTTTCGCAAAATGTGGGAATTTCTGGAAAACCGGAATGTTTTATTTCCACCCAAAAAAGGGTGGAAATAGGGCTTTGAAAAACCAGGAATTCTGGAAAATCCTGGAATTGTTTTGAACATGGAAAAAAAGGTAGTTTAAATTTCCAAGATGGGGGAATGTGTTGAAGGTGGAATCATTTGAATCGGTTGAAAAATGTGGGAGTTGTGGAACTTTGAAGAATGTTCCTTTGATTTCAATGGGAATTTCCCCAAAATTTGGGAATTTCGGGAGAACCGGAATGTTTTTTAAAAATGGTAAAAGACTTGAATGACCATTCAAGGAGTTTTTCAAATCGGTTGAGAAATGTTGAAATAGTAACATGTTGAATTGAAAAATTGTACAATGGAATTTTTGGAAAATCGGGATTTGTTCCAGTTAAAAAAACAACTTAATTTTTTGTCCTAATCAAGAGGAATGTTTTGACGATAGAACGGTTGAAATGCGTTGAAAAATGTGGAAGGATTAGTTGCCAGAAAAAAGGATGGAAATAGGGCTTTGGAAAACCAGGAATTCTGGAAAATCCTGGAATTTTTTTGCACATAGAAAAAAAGTAGTTTAAATTTCTAAGATGCGGGAATGTGTTGAAAGTGGAATGGTTTGAATCGTTTGAAAAAGGTGGTAGTTGTGGAACTTTGAAGAATGTCCCCAATTTTCCCAAAATTTGGGGATTTCGGGAAAACCGGAATGTTTTATTTCCACCCAAAAAAAAGGGTGGAAATAGGGCTTTGAAAAACCAGGAACCAAAGACTTGAATGACTATTCAAGGAATTTTCAAATCGGTCAAGAAATGTTGAAGTAGTAACATGTTGAATTGAAATATTGTATTAAGGAATTTCGGGAATTTTGGGAAAACCGGGAATTGTTCCAGTTAAAAAACAACTTATTTTTTTTGTCCTAATCAGGAGGAATGTTTTGACGGTAGAACAGTTGAAATGCGTTGAAAAATGTGGAAGGAGTAGTCGCCAGAAAAAAGTGTGGAAATAGGGATTTGGAAAACCAGGAATTCTGGAAAATCCTGGAATTTTTTTGGACATGGAAAAAAGGTAGTTTAAATTTCCAAGATGCGGGAATGTGTTGAAGGTGGAATGGTTTGAATCGGTTGAAAAAGGTGGTAGTTGTGGAACTTTGAAGAATGTCCCCAATTTTCCCAAAATTTGGGACAAATTTACGGAATTCTGGAATTTCGAGAGAACCGGGAATTGTTCCAGTTAAAAAAACAACTTCGTTTTTTTGTCCTAATTAAGAGGAATGTTTTAATGGTAGAACGATTCCTGGTTTTCCAAAGCCCTATTTCCACCGTTTTTTGGGTGGAAATAGGGCTTTGGAAAACCAGGGATTCTGGAAAATCCTGGAATTGTTCTGAACATGGAAAAAATGTAGTTTAAATTTCCAAGATGGTGGAATGAGTTGAAGGTGGAATGGTTTGATTCAGTTGAAAAATGTGGTAGTTGTGGAACTTTGAAGAATATCCCATTGATTTCAATGGGAATTTCCCCAAAATTTGGGAATTTTGGAAAAACCGGAATGTTTTTTAAAAATGGTAAAAGACTTGAATGACCATTCAAAGAGTGTTTCAAATTGGTTGAGAAATGTTGAAATAGTAACATGTTGAATTGAGAATTTGTACTAAGGAATTTTGGGAAAACCGGGAATTGTTCCAGCTAAAAAAACAACATAATTTTTTGTCCTAATTAAGAGGAATGTTTTGACGGTAGAACGGTTGAAATGCGTTGAAAAATGTGGAAGGATTAGTCGCCAGAAAAAAGGATGGAAATAGGGCTTTGTTAAACCAGGAATTCTGGAAAATCCTGGAATTTTTTTGGAAATGGAAATAAAGTAGTTTAAATTTCTAAGATGCGGGAATGTGTTGAAAGTGGAATGGTTTGAATCGGTTGAAAAAGGTGGTAGTTGTGGAACTTTGAAGATTGTCCCCAATTTTCCCAAAATTTGGGAATGTCGGGAAAACCGGAATGTTTTATTTCCACCCAAAAAAGGGTGGGAATAGGGCTTTGAAAAACCAGGAATTCTGGAAAATCCTGGAATTGTTTTGAACATGGAAAAAAGGTAGTTTGAATTTCCAAGATGGGGGAATGTGTTGAAGGTGGAATGGTTAGAATCAGTTGAAAAATGTGGTAGTTGTGGAACTTTGAAGAATGTCCCATTGATTTCAATGGGAATTTCCCAAAAATTTGGGAATTTCGGAAAAACCGGAATTTTTTTTAAAAATGGCAAAAGACTTGAATGACCATTCAAGGAGTTTTTCAAATCGGTTGAGAATTGTTGAAATAGTAACATGTTGAATTGAGAAATTGTACTAAGGAATTTTGGGAAAACCGGGAATTGTTCCAGCTAAAAAAAACAACGTAATTCTTTGTCCTAATTAAGAGGAATGTTTTGACGGTAGAACGGTTGAAATGCGTTGAAAAATGTGGAAGGAGTAGTCGCCAGAATAAAGGATGGAAATAGGGCTTTGGAAAACCAGGAATTCTGGAAAATCCTGGAATTGTTTTGAACATGGAAAAAAGGTAGTTTGAATTTCCAAGATGGGGGAATGTGTTGAAGGTGGAATGGTTAGAATCGGTTGAAAAATGTGGTAGTTGTGGAACTTTGAAGTATGTCCCATTGATTTCAATGGGAATTTCCCCAAAATTTGGGAATTTTGGGAAAACCGGAATGTTTTTTATAAAATGGTGAAAGACGTGAATGACCATTCAAGGAGTTTTTCAAATCGGTTGAGAAATGTTGAAATAGTAACATGTTGAATTGAAAAATTGTACAATGGAATTTTGGGAAAACCGGGAATTGTTCTAGTTAAAAAAACAATTTAATTTTTTGTCCTAATTAAGAGGAATGTTTTGACGGTAGAACGGTTGAAATGCGTTGAAAAATGTGGAAGGAGTAGTCGCCAGAAAAAAGGATGGAAATAGGGCTTTGGAAAACCAGAAATTCTGGAAAATCCTGGAATTTTTTTGGACATGGAAAAAAGGTAGTTTAATTTTCCAAGATGCGGGAATGTGTTGAAAGTGGAATGGTTTGAATCGGTTGAAAAAGGTGGTAGTTGTGGAACTTTGAAGAATATCCCATTGATTTCAATGGGAATGTCCCCAAAATTTGGGAATTTCGGAAAAACCGGAACGTTTTTTAAAAATGGTAAAAGACTTGAATGACCATTCAAGGAGTTTTTCAAATCGGTTGAGAAATGTTAAAGTAGTAACATGTTGAATTGAGAAATTGTATTACGGAATTTCGGGAAAACCGGGAATTGTTCCAGTTAAAAAAACAACTTAATTTTTGGTCCTGATTAAGAGGAATGTTTTGACGGTAGAACAATTGAAATGCGTTGAAAAATGTGGAAGGATTAGTTGCCAGAAAAAAGGATGGAAATAGGGCTTTGTTAAACCAGGAATTCTGGAAAATCCTGGAATTTTTTTGGACATGGAAATAAAGTAGTTTAAATTTCTAAGATGCGGGAATGTGTTGAAAGTGGAATGGTTTGAATCGGTTGAAAAAGGTGGTAGTTGTGGAACTTTGAAGATTGTCCCCAATTTTCCCAAAATTTGGGAATGTCGGGAAAACCGGAATGTTTTATTCCCACCCAAAAAAAGGGTGGGAATAGGGCTTTGAAAAACCAGGAATTCTGGAAAATCCTGGAATTGTTTTGAACATGGAAAAAAGGTAGTTTGAATTTCCAAGATGGGGGAATGTGTTGAAGGTGGAATGGTTAGAATCGGTTGAAAAATGTGGTAGTTGTGGAACTTTGAAGTATGTCCCATTGATTTCAATGGGAATTTCCCCAAAATTTGGGAATTTCGGGAAACCCGGAATGTCTTTTAAAAATGGTAGAAGACTTGAATGACTATTCAAGAAATTTTTCAAATCGGTCAAGAAATGTTGAAGTAGTAACATGTTGAATTGAAATATTGTATTAAGGAATTTCGGGAATTTTGGGAAAACCGGGAATTGTTCCAGTTTAAAAAAACAACTTAATTTGTCGTCCTAATTAAGAGGAATGTTTTGACGGTAGAATGGTTGAAATGCGTTGAAAAATGTGGAAGGAGTAGTCGCCAGAAAAAAGGATGGAAATAGGGCTTTGGAAAACCAGGAATTCTGGAAAATTTGAACACACACACACACACACACACACACACACACACACACACACACACACACACACACACACACTGCAGGCCGAGACAGTAGGAGGACAGAGTGTAGGTACACAGAACAGGGGTCAAATGTGCGAGAAAATGAGAGCAGACAGTGTTGACAAACAATGTTGCAACCTTGTGTGGGAACCGCCGGTGCAGAAACACAAAAGAAGAATCCCTGTGGGATGCAGAAACTGGCTGAGACATTTTCCGTGCAACGTTCATATTGTTGTTACTCAGCCAGCCTTTGTGGGTCTGATGGACCCGTTGCATTTTGTGGCTTTTAATGCCTCACAATCAAACACTTTTATGTTAAAATACTGAACAGATGTTTATCTTATCCCAATAAGCATCTGTTTAAACGCTGGCTGAGTAACAACAATATGAACATTACACAAGAGTTAAGGGCTATATAAATCAATTTTGATTGATTGATTGACAAAAAATTATACATCTGCATTTTGTTAGTTGGTAATAACTATAATAAAAAAATAATACCATAAAAAGTATTATCTGCTTTATCCCCAAATACATTAGTGAAGAAGCTACCATGGCTGCGACCCGACTGTGTGCATGTTAACGCTGTGGCTGTGAGTAAGAAATATAGTCGTGTCCAAATAGTCCACCAGTGAGTCAAGGCAGGACTAACTAAATAAAGCTTTGTCCTTGGCTGGGCCGCGAGAGAAGCAAACACAAGGGCAGCTTGTTGAGTTATATCTGTGGCTTGGAAAGAGAACGAGTCATGGATGTGACACTTTGACCATTAGAGCTCGCCCCGCAAAAATATTATTTTTATTAATGTGAACAGGAATCGGTTCCTCCTACAACACTCGTGAGGATTAAAACAAATAGGGCTGCGAAAGCGCCAGGTAAGGAAATAAATAAATACATAGCACAGCTGCATCCATATTTCATTGACCAGTCACCTCCAAGAGCTGTGTGCCTCTGTGTAAAGCTTCCAAGGTAAACACTTGGAAGTTCGGACGGTCATAAATTAACAGCTTGACAGTCAAAAGTGTTTAAACTATTTGTCAAATCATGCCTGCTTTTTTTCCCCCCCTGCACATTTTATATTCATTACACTTTTTTTTTTCATGCAGCCTGCCAGAAAAGTGTTTCCCAGCGTCACATAGTACTAGATTACTTTGTACACCTAAAACACTTTGGACTGTTCTGCAACTATCATAAATAAAGCGGAATTAATCCTCACACATTACTTTTCGTCACTGGGAGTTACTGACAAGAGGTTGGATTTGGACGAATCTGCAGGCATTAGATCAAGCGTCACCAGAAAAAAAAAGGGTGGAAATAGGGCTTTGGAAAACCAGGAATTCTGGAAAATCCTGGAATTTTTTTGAACATGGAAAAAGGTAGTTTGAATGTACAAGATGGGGGAATGTGTTGAAGGTGGAATGGTTTGAATCGGTTGAAAAAGGTGGTAGTTGTGGAACTTTGAAGAATGTCCCATTGATTTCAATGGGAAATTACCCCAAATTCCCCAAAATTTGGGATTTTCGGGAAAACCGGAATGTTTTTTTTTTAAACGGTAAAAGACTTGAATGGTGTGGATGAGTTGAAATGGTTGGTGTTGGAATTTTTCAATTCGGTCGAGAAATGTTGAAGTAGTAACATGTTGAATTGAGAAATTGTATTACGGAATTCTGGAATTTCGGGAAGACCGGGACTTGTTCCAGTTAATAAAACAACTTCATTTTTTGGTCCTGATTAAGAGGAATGTTTTTACGGTAGAACGGTTGAAATGCGATGAAAATTGCGGAAGGAGTAGTCGCCAGAAAAAAGGGTGGAGAACCAGTTCTGGATAATCCTGGAATTTTTTTGAACATGGAAAAAAGGTAGTTTAAATTTCCAAGATGCGGGAATTTGTTGAAAGTGGAATGGTTTGAATCGGTTGAAAAATTTGGTGGTTGTGGAACTTTGAATAATGTCCCATTGATTTCAATGGGAATTTTCCCAAACATTTGGGAATTTCAGGAAAACCGAAATGTTTTTTTGAAAATGGAAAAATACTTGAATGGTCTGGATGAGTGGTTGAAAACCAGGAATTGTTCCAGTTTAAAAAATAACTTTGTTTTTGGTCCTAATTAAGAGGAATGTTTTGACGGTAGAACGGTTGAAATGCGTTGAAAAATGTGGAAGAGGTAGTCGCCAGAAAAAAGGGTGGAAATAGGGCTTTGGAAAACCAGTTCTGGATAATCCTGGAATTGTTTTGAACATGGAAAAAAGGTAGTTTGAATTTCCAAGATGGGGGAATGTGTTGAAGGTGGAATGGTTTGAATCGGTTGAAAAAGGTGGTGGTTGTGGAACCTTGAAGAATGTCCCATTGATTTCAATGGGAAATTCCCCCAAATTCCCCAAAATTTGGGATTTTCGGGAAAACCGGAATGTTTTTTTTTTAAACGGTAAAAGACTTGAATGGTGTGGATGAGTTGAAATAATTGGTGTTGGAATTTTTCAAACGGTCGAGAAATGTTGAAGTAGTAACATGTTGAATTGAGAAATTGTATTATGGAGTTCTGGAATTTCAGGAAAACCGGAAATTGTCCCAATTTAAAAAAAAAAACGTTGTTTTTTTGGTGCTGATTAAGAGGAATGTTTTGACGGTAGAACGGTTGAAATGGGTTGAAAAATGTGGAAGGAGTAGTCGCCAGAAAAAAGGGTGGAAATAGGGCTTTGGAAAACCAGGAATTCTGGAAAATCCTGGAATTTTTTTGAACTTGGAAACAAATAGTTTACATTTTCAGTATGGTGGAATGTGTTGAAGTTGGCATGGTTTGAATCGGTTGAAAAAGGTGGTAGTTGTGG
The DNA here is from genome assembly GCF_033978685.3 of Nerophis lumbriciformis. Taxonomy (NCBI): domain Eukaryota; kingdom Metazoa; phylum Chordata; class Actinopteri; order Syngnathiformes; family Syngnathidae; genus Nerophis; species Nerophis lumbriciformis. The sequence goes on along the minus strand of NC_084559.2, from coordinate 5,154,399 downwards.
AACTTTGAAGAATGTCCCATTGATTTCAATGGGAAATTCCCCCAAAATTTGGGAATTTCGGGAAAACCGGGAATTGTTCCAGTTAAAAAAACAAATTCATTTTTTGGTCCTATATAAGAGGAATGTTTTCACGGTAGAACGGTTGAAATGCGTTGAAAAATGTGGAAGGGGTAGTCGCCAGAAAAAAGGGTGGAAATAGGGCTTTAGAAAACCAGGAATTCTGGAAAATTGATTTCAATGGGAAATTCCCCAAAATTTGGGAATTTCGGGAAAACCGGAATGTTTTTTTTAAATGGTAAAAGACTTGAATGTTCTGAATGAGTTGAAATGGCTGGTGTTGGAATTTTTCAAATCGGTTGAGAAATGTTGAAGTAGTAACATGTCGAATTGAGAAATTGTATTACAGAATTCTGGAAATTCGGGAAAACTGGGGATTGTTCCAGTTAAAAAAACAACTTAGTTTTTTTGTCCTAATTAAGAGGAATGTTTTGACAGTAGAACGGTTGAAATGCGTTGAAAAATGTGGAAGGAGTCGTCGCCAGGAAAAAGAGTGGAAATAGAGCTTTGGAAAACCAGAAATTCTGGAAAATCCTGGAATTTTTTTGAACATGGAAAAAAAGTAGTTTAAATTTCCAAGATGGGGGATTGTGTTGAAGGTAGAATGGTTTGAATCGGTTGAAAAATGTGGTAGTTGTGGAACTTTGAAGTATGTCCCATTGATTTCAATGGGAATTTTACCCAAAATTTGGGAATTTTGGGAAAACCGGAATATTTTTTTAAAATGGTAAAAGACTTGAATGGTCTGGATGAGTTGAAATGGTTGGTGTTGGAATTTTTCAAATCGGTCGAGAAATGTTGAAGTAGTAACATGTTGAATTGAGAAATTGTTTTACGGAATTCTGGAATTTCGGGAAAACCGGGAATTGTTCCAGTTAAAAAAACAACTTAGTTTTTTGGTCCTAATTAAGAAGAATGTTTTGACGGTAGAACGGTTGAAATACGTTGAAAAATGTGGAAGGAGTAGTCGCCAGGAAAAAGGGTGGAAATAGGGCTTTGGAAAACCAGGAATTCTGGGAAATCCTGGAATTTTTTTGGACATAGAAAAAAAGTTGTTTAAAGTTTCAAGATGGGGGAATGTGTTGAAGGTGGAATGGTTTGAATGGGTTGAAAAAAGTGGTAGTTGTGTAACTTTGAAGAACGTCTCATTGATTTCAATGGGAAATTCCCCACAATTTGGCAATTTCGGAAAAACCGGAATGTTTTTTTTTAAATGGTAAAAGACTTGAATGGTCTGGATGAGTTGAAATGGTTGGTGTTGGAATTTTTCAAATCGGTCGAGAAATGTTGAAGTAGTAACATGTTGAGTTGAGAAATTGTATTACGGAATTCTGGAATTTCGGGAAAACCGGGAATTGTTCCAGTTAAAAAAACAACTTTTTTCTTTGGTCCTAATTAAGAGGAATGTTTTGACGGTAGAACGGTTGAAATGCGTTGAAAATGTGGAAGAAGTAGTCGCCAGAAAAAAGGGTGGAAATAGGGCTTTGGAAGACCAGGAATTCTGGAAAATCCTGGAATTTTTTGGAACATGGAAAAAAGATAGTTTAAATTTCCAAGATGGGCGAATGTGTTGAAGGTGGAATGGTTTGAATGGGTTGAAAAATGTGGTAATTGTGGAACTTTGAAGAATGTCCCATTGATTTTAATGGGAATTTCCCCAAAATTTGGGAATTTCGGGAAAACCGGAATGTTTTTTTAAAATGGTAAAAGACTTCAATTTTCTGGATGAGTTGAAATGGTTGCTGTTAGAATTTTCCCACTCGGTCAAGAAATGTTGAAGAAGTGACATGTTGAATTGAGAAATTGTATTACAGAATTTTGGAATATCCGGAAAACTGGGAATTGTTCCAGTTAAAAAAACAACTTTATTTTTTGGTCCTAATTAAGAAGAATTTTTTGACGGTAGAACAGTTGAAATGCGTTGAAAAATGTGGAAGGAGTAGTCGCCAGAAAAAAGGGTGGAAATAAGGCTTTGGAAAACCAGGAATTCTGGAAAATCCTGGAATTTTTTTGAACTTGGAAACAAAGTAGTTTAAATTTCCAATATAGTGGAATGTGTTGAAGGTGGAATGGTTTGAATCGGTTAAAAAAGGTTGTAGCTGTGGAACCTTGAAGAATGTCCCATTGATTTCAACGGGAAATTCCCAAACATTTGGGAATTTCAGGAAAACCGAAATGTTTTTTTGAAAATGGTAAAAGACTTGAATGGTCTGGATGAGTTGAAATTGTTGGTGTTGGAATGTTTCAAATCGGTCGAGAAATGTTGAAGTAGTAACATGTTGAATTGAGAAATTGTATTACGGAATTCTGGAATTTTGGTAAAACCGGGACTTGTTCCAGTTAAAAAAACAACTTTGTTTTTTGTTCCTAATTAAGAGGAATGTTTTGACAGTAAAACTTTGGAAAACCAGGAATTCTGGAAAATTCTGGAATTTTTTTGAACATGGAAAAAAAATAGCTTAAATTTACAAGATGGGGGAATGTGTTGAAGGTATAATGGTTTGAATCGGTTGAAAAATGTGGTAGTTGTGGAACTTTGAAGTATGTCCCATTGATTTCAATGGGAATTTTCCCCAAAAATTTGGAATTTCGGGAAAACCGGTATGTTTTTTTTTTTAATGGTAAAAGACTTAAATGTTCTGGATGAGTTGAAATGGTTGGTTTTGGAATTTTTTTAATCGGTCGAGAAATGTTGAAGTAGTAACATGTTGAATTGAGAAATTGTATTCCGGAATTCTGGAATTTCGGGAAATCCGGAACTTGTTCCAGTTAAAAAAACAACTTTGTTCTTTGGTCCTGATTAAGAGGAATGTTTTGACGGTAGAACGGTTGAAATGCCTTGACAAATGTGGAAGGAGTAGTCGCCAGAAAAAAGGGTGGAAATAGGAATTCCAGGAATTCTGGAAAATCCTGGAATTTTTTTGAACATGGAAAAAAGGTAGTTTAAATTTTCAAAATGGGGGAATGTGTTGAAGGTGGAATGGTTTGAATCGGTTGAAAAATGTGGTAGTTGTGTAACTTTGAAGAATATCCCCAATTTTCCCAACATTTGGGAATTTCGGGAAAACCGGAATATTTTTTAAAAATGGTAAAAGACTTGAAAAGACCTCAAAAGTGTTTAAACTATTTTTCAAATCATGCCTGCTCCCCCCCAGCCCCCTGCACATTTTATATTCATTACTTGGTTTTCACGCAGCCTGCCAGAAAAGTGTTTCCCAGTGTCACATAGTACTAGATTACTTTGTAAACCTAAAACACTTTGGACTGCTCTGCAACTATCGCTCATAAATAAGGCGGAATTAATCCTCACACATTACTTTTCATCACTGGGAGTTACTGACAAGAGGTTGGATTTGGACGAATCTGCAGGCGTTAGATCAAGCGTCACAGCTCATCAACTAAGCAACTGTTTTTCTTCGTTCAACTGTCAAGTTTTGATTGCCGGATAATTGCTATTGAAACGTTTTGCCAAACATGCCAGCGCAGAGTAAACACAGATGATGGCTTTGGCACGGAACTTCAAACAAACAAATGTCATCCGATCCAGACAGGCGGGACGGTTGCGTAAGTATTCTAAAGTACACTGTAACTTCTTCAGCAACTAATTGTATTTGACACACACTCTGGGCTTGGGCGTATGACAGAATTCTTTTTAAATCCTAAAGACGACGAAGAAATGCGCCTTCGGGTTAAGATCTGACTTTGTTTATAGTGTGTCGAAGAGGCTCCTTTTTTAAAATGAAGACTCATACAACTCATGCTCATGCTCAGGCGGGTTATTTTTGTCAGTACAAATACAAAAAAACGCTCCTCAAAGTAGGAGGTTGTACAGTGAGATCATGTCAAGTCATGGCTGTCTTGAGTTTCCAATCATTTCTACTACTCTTATTGTTTTGTGATAGAGTGATTGGAGCACATACTTGTTGGTCACAAAAAAATATTCATGAAGTTTGGTTCTTTCATGAATTTATTATGGGTCTACTGAAAATGTGACTGTGGAGGGGGGCGTGGTCAGCGCGCCTCCTGCGGGAAGGGAGTGTGTATGGCATACTTGCCAACCTTGAGACCTCCGATTTCGGGAGGTGGGGGGCGGGGGCGGGGGGCGTGGTTAGGGGCGTGGTTAAGAGGGGAGGAGTATATTTACAGCTAGAATTCACCAAGTCAAGTATTTCATATATATATATATATATATATATATATATACTGTATATATATATATATATATATATATATATATATATATATATATATATATATATATATATATATATAAGAAATACTCAACGAAATACTAAGTCAAGTATATCATATACTGTATATATATATATATATATATATATATATATATATATATATATATATATATATATATATATATATATATATATGTATATATATATAAGAAATACTTGACTTTCAGTGAATTCTAGCTATTAATATATTTTTATTTTATTATATTAAATATATATATATATATATATATATATATATATATATAAGAAATACTCGACGAAATACTAAGTCAAGTATATCATATACTGTATATATATATATATATATATATATATATATATATATATATGTATATATAATATAGTAAAAGACTATATATATATATATATATACATACATATATATATATATATACATATATGTATATATATATAAGAAATACTTGACTTTCAGTGAATTCTAGCTATAAATATATTTTTATTTTATTATATTAAATACACATATATATATATATATATATATATATATATATATATATATATATATATATATATATATATATAATAAATACTTGACGAAATACTAAGTCAAGTATGTCATCTCTCTCTCTCTCTCTCTCTCTCTCTCTCTCTCTCTCTCTATATATATATATATATATATATATATATATATATATATATATATAAGAAATACTTGACTTTCAGTGAATTCTAGCTATAAATATATATTTATTTTATTATATATATTTATATTTTATTATATATATTTATATGTATATATATATATATATATAAAAGAAATACTTGACTTTCAGTGAATTCTAGCTATAAATATATATTTATTTTATTATATATATTTATATTTTATTATATATATTTATATGTATATATATATATATATATATATGTATATATATATATATATATATATATATATATGTATATATATATATATGTATATATATATATATATATATATGTATATATATATATATATATATATATATATATATATATATATATATAAAATAGATACTTGAATTTCAGTGTTAATTTTTTTACACATATACACACACATAACACTCATCTACTCATTGTTGTGTTAAGGGTTGAATTGTCCATCCTTGTTCTATTCTCTGTCACTATTTTTCGAACCATGCTGAACACCCTCTCTGATGATGCATTGCTGTGTGGCACACACAAAAGTGCTTTCATCAAATGCACTAGATGGCAGTATTGTCCTGTTTAAGAGTGTCACAACATTGCTGTTTCTGGCAGACGAACTGCTTTACGGTAGACAAAAACGTGACTGCTGGGAGGACGTTAATGAAACTGCCTAACAATAAACCCACATAAGAAACCAAGAACTCGCCCTCGATCATTCTACAGTTATGACGTGATTGGGCAGGTATGCTGTTTATATTGTGGGTTAGCGGACTCAGGTCCGCATGGACCTGAGTCCACCTGAATTTCGGGAGATTTTCAGGAGAAAATTTGTCCCGGGAGGTTTTCGGGAGAGGCGCTGAATTTCGGGAGTCTCCCGGAAAATCCGGGAGGGTTGGCAAGTATGGTGTATGGCCAGGCTTCGAAGCCCAGCTGACAGGTGAGTAGATTGCCCAGCTGGGGCTAATTATCTAATCGCCTTTATCGGCAGCGTCCGAGGCCATGAGAGGAGGCGTATGAGAGGAAAGAAAAAGCCACACGAAGAGAAGGAGGCCGCTGGCGACACAGCCCTGAACGACACAAAATATAAATATAAAAGACTTGTTCAACCCTGTATCCCGGGCTCACAAAGGTTCTGTCGGTCCCAGGAGAACCCGGTTATTTTTGTCAGTATTTGGTTACATGTTCCTTGGCAAGTTTCACTGCAATAAGGTGCTTTTGGTAGCCATCCACAAGCTTCTAGTTGAATTTTTGATCACTCCTCTTGACAAAATTGGTGCAGTTCAGCTAAATGTGTTGGTTTTCTGACATGGACTTCTTTCTTCAGCATTGTCCACACGTTTAAGTCAGGCCTTTGGGAAGGCTATTCTAAAAACCTTCATTCTAGCCTGATTTAGCCATTCCTTTACCACTTTTGACGTGTGTTTGGGGTCATTGTCTTGTTGGAACACCCAACTGCGCCCAAGACCCAACCTCCGAGCTGATGATTTTAGGTTGTCCTGAAGATTTTGGAGGTAATCCTCCTTTTTCAATTGTCCCATTTACTCTCTGTAAAGCACCAGTTCCATTGGCAGCAAAACAGGCCCAGAGCATACTACTACCACCACCATGCTAGACGGTAGGCATGATGTTCCTGGAATTAAAGGCCAAACAGCTAAATTTTTGTTACATCTGACCACAGATCTTTCCTCCAGAAGGTCTTATCTTTGTCCATGTGATGTCAGATGAAACAAAAAAATTGAGCTGTTTGAATTTGAATTGAGGATTTGAACAGGAATTAGAAATATAGTTATTTTCAAATTGAAAAAACTTTAATTTAAATGCCATTCATGTAACATGTTTGCATGTTAGCCTATATTATCAGAATCAAAATCAGAATCAGAAATACTTTATTAATCCCAGAGGGGAAATTAATATTTTCAGCACAGTCCCATTCAAGATCAGACAAACATTACAGGGAGACAGAACAGGATCGCTGACGGGTCTGTCAATTTCCGGCGCCCCTTACAAAAAGGTGAGAAACAGGTAAACGCAGGGAAGTTGTGGGGGGTGGGGGGGGATTGGGTGAGAAAAAAAGAAAATCAGTCTCAGCCTGGGCCCCTTGAGAGGGGGTCCAGACTGAGGCCAAGGAAAAAACAACAACCTCATAGTCATAGCACACATGAATGTGTCTAAGGGGGAAACATCAAAAGAACACAAAGGACTTTAAAGACATTAAAAGAGCAGAGCTGATGCAACCAGCCATTTCTACATACAGCTACAAAACAAAAAAACAAAATAAAAAAAATAAAAATAAAAATAAAATACATTGTGGTGGCCTCAGCTGTGTCTGCTAGGATGGGGGTGAGCATGGCCACAGACAGGAGCAGACCCAACAAAGTAACCATTCCTTGTCTTCTACTTCTCCAGTGATAATGGTACCCGGAAAAAAGTTACGGTAATTTCTGGGCTAACTCATGCATGTGTTTGAAAAGGAATCTGAAAATATATTTGCGTCTCCCTAGGCGTGCATCCCTTTTAAAATACTTCCCATTAGTCCGGTAAACACTGGGACACAGCTACGGTTCGGCAGGTCATCAGCCGATCAATTAAAAAACACCAGTTAAAAAAATATCAGTTAAAAAAAACAGTTAAAATTAAACCAGTTACAAAGTTAAAATATAAAATATCAGTTAAAAAATATCGGTTAAAAAAATATCAGTTAAAAAAGCCAAATATCGGCACCGATCCGATTCCAACATGCTATTTTATAGGTTGCACATAGAAATGTCCGATAATATCGGACAATAAATGCTTTAAAATATAATATCAGAAATTATCGGTATCGATTTCAAAAAGTAAAATTTATGACTTTTTAAAACGCCGTGGTACACGGACGTAGGGAGAAGTACAGAGCGCCAATAAACCTTAAAGGCACTACCTTTACGTGCCGGCCCAGTCACATAATATCTACGGCTTTTCACACACACGAGTGAATGCAAGGCTTGGTCAACAGCCATACAGGTCACATTGAGAGTGGCCGTATAAACAACTTTAACACCACACCAAACAAGAATGACAAACACATTTCGGGAGAACATCCGCACCGTAACACAACATAAACACAACAGAACAAATACCCAGAATCCCTTGCAGCACTAACTCTTCCGGGACGCTACAATATACAACCGCCCACAACCCCCACCTCAAATCCTCCCCCCCCCCCCCAACCCCACCCACCTCAACCTCCTCATGCTCTCTCAGGGAGAGCATGTCCCAAATTCCAAGCTGCTGTTTTGAGGCATGTTAAAAAAAATAATGCACTTTGTGACTACAATAATAAATATGGCAGTGCCATGTTGGCACTTTTTTCCACAACAACAAAATGAGGCATAATAATGTGTTAATTCCACGACTGTATATATCGGTATCGGTTGATATCGGAATCGGTAATTAAGAGTTGGACGATATCGGAATATCGGATATCGTCAAAAAAGCCATTATCGGACATCTCTAGATGTAACGTTAGAAATTTCATATCATGGTTATTGTAACCAAAATGAAAACGGTTGTCATTATTTTTTCTTAAAGGCAAAACAAAAGTTAAACGTCTGGTTTATGTGACATCTGGCAACTTCACTTCCTGTTGCAGACAGGAAGTCAATCTCCATGTATATATTGATTGATCTATTCTAAGTGAGCACAGCCTATAGGTTCAATGTGCACAATTTAATAGCTTAGTTGCACAGACAGCAATGTGTTTATATAGTAGAAGTTTAGATTGGGGTGTGGTGTATCTTAAGGGGAAAGATGTTAAAGGGGAAGTGCACTTTTTCTGGAATTTTGGCCGTCATTCACGATCCTTATTTAAGACAAGCACACAAGATGTTGATATATTTTCTCACCTGCCATCATGGAAAGAAAAAAAATGTAAAAAGAAAACAAATTAATTAAATTGTTATATGTATCCAGTGATTATACTATAAAGTTATTTTCCATTTAACTTCACCAGTTTTCGATTATTTTTATTCAAAATCGCTGAATTTTCACATTTGCCGTTCAAATACTGAGAAGAGACGGTGCGGTGATCAGCAGTCACTCAGTTGTGCCTCAACATGGATTGCAGACTCGGCTAACTGCTGGCCTGCTGTGCAGTGAGACCGTATTGCTATATGAATTATATTATACATTTCCATAGTTTAGTTAGCTGAGGTATATAATGTACAGTGTATTTTGTCAACAACTGTATGTGTGTAACGTATTTCTTGTGCTGAGCAATCATAAAACTGCTGCGAAGACGCACTGTGTGAGGCTCGCAGTAATCCCGCCTCCTGGTGCCGGTTAATGCACCCCCGCGCAGAACGCACCCCCCGACGGGAGCGCCACACCAACCAAAGCCCACACCCAAACCCTCCACGTGCAAGACCGAATCCACCCAAAAAAAGTCACTTAACAAGAAGCCAAAAAGTGCAAAAAGAACAATGCTCGCGCCGGAGGAGCCGTGAACGACTGCAGGGACACAACATTAGGTACACCTGCAGACTGCAGCACGGATTTCATATTTCATTCATTCACAACTCCTCCAGCACGAACACTTATAAGTAAAGGTAAGACCATAATAAGGTTTTTTTAATTAAATGTGCTTTTTTTGTGTGCTACAGTTTGTATGTGTAAAGTTAAAGTTAAGTTAAAGTAGCAATGATTGTCACACACACACTAGGTGTGGTGAAATTTGTCCTCTGCATTTGACCCATCCTCTTCTTCACCCCCTGGGAGGTGAGGGCAGCAGTGGGCAGCAGCGGCGCCGCGCCCGGGAATGATTTTTGGTGATTTAACCCCCAATTCCAACCCTTGATGCTGAGTGCCAAACAGGGAAGAATGCTGGTTTGAGCTTTTAAACACAACCCGTTAACTGCTGCCAATCAAATGATGAATAAGATACTCTTTAGGGTTCATATGTCTGTAAATCTGACTGTGATGAAGTCAGTGCCTCACCAGCCATCAACCTCACTGCACGTCACTGTTCTCTAGTGTTTAGCCCTGATACTCTACATAGTACACCTGGTTCAAGCACTCCCAGCCACACTCCTGCTGTGAAGAATCTGGGTGTGATATTTGACAGTAGCTGCAAATTTAATAAACAAATTAACTCAGTGGTCAGAGGATATTTTTTTTCCAGATGAGGCTCTTGACGAAGGTGAAGCGGTTTCTGCTGAGGGCGGACCTTGAAAAAGCCATTCATGCTTTCATGAGCTCAGGAGCTGACTACAGTAATGCCCTCTATACTGGAAGAAATCAGTCACTCCTCCACTAACTCTAGTTCATACAAAATGCAGACGCTCGCCTTCTTACCAATGCTCCTGAATGTGCCTCTATCACTCTCGTTCTCTTCACTCTTCATTGGCTCCCAGTATGTTTTATAAAGTCTTTACTTTTGTGTTTGTTTATGCCTTTTAATGGTGTGGCCCCAGCATCTTGGCTGATATTCCACCCAGGACTCTGCGCTTTACCTTGCACACATCTTTGGAAGTAGCAAGAACAAAATGCAGAAGACAGGGTGATCGTTATTTTTCTTTTGTGCAGCTTTTGATCCCCAGTTATGGAACTTTCGCCCTCCTGAGTCGCAAGCCATCACAGAAGCATTTAGCAAGAGTCTCAAGGGGCTGCACAAGCAACAACGTTAGAGATAGATTATTTTGTTTCCTCTTTTTTGGAGTGATTTGTTCACATTTTTTGAAACCTTTTTCGCCTGGTCGTTAAAGTTCATAGCCGTTGTTGTATTGCCCTGACTCAAGAGGTGAAAAGCGAACTTTTCAAAATCAAAGCCTGCCGGATTATTCCCCACCTCTGCATCCGAGTCCTATTTCTGACACAGGCCTGACAGTAACAATATACGATTAATCGGAGCAAGAGAATACAAATCAAAGCTTCTTTTTTTTTTCTAATTAAATCCATCCAGATAATCCATATGCCCTAAATACAAACTACATGTGACAACACTTAAGTTGTGGTAAATGAAATGTGGAGTCATGTACGTAATGGAATGGTTGTATTTATGTTATTCACGTGTGAATAATGCTGTATAATAGACTGTATTTATATTATTCACATGTGAATAATGCTGTATAATAGACTGTATTTATGTTATTCACATGTGAATACTGCTATATGATGGACTGTATTTATGTTAGTCATACTGTATGTGAATAATGCTGTATAATAGACTGTATTTCTGTTATTCACGTGTGAATAATGCTGTATAATAGACTGTATTTATGTTATTCACATGTGAATAATGCTGTATAATAGACTGTATTTATATCATTCAAATGTGAATAATGCTGTATAATATATTGTATTTATGTTATTCACATGTGAATACTGCTATATAATATACTGTATTTATGTTATTCATAAGTGGGCTTTGTACCGAGGATGTCGTTGTGGCTTGTGCAGCCCTTTGAGACACTTGTGATTTAGGGCTATATAAATAAAGATTGATTGATTGATATGTGAATAATGCTGTAAAATAGACTGTATTTATGTTATTCACATGTGAATAATGCTGTATAATAGACTGTAGTTATGTTATTCACATGTGAATAATGCTGTATAATAAACTGTATTTATGTTATTCACATGTGAATAATGCTGTATAATAGACTGTATTTATGTTATTCACATGTGAATAATGCTGTATAATAGACTGTATTTATGTTATTCACATGTGAATAATGCTGTATAATAGACTGTATTTATGTTATTCATATGTGAATAATGCTGTATAATAGACTGTATTTATATTATTCACATGTGAATAATGCTGTATAATATATTGTATTTATGTTATTAACATGTGAAAACTGCTATATAAAAGACTGTATTTATGTCATTCACACGTGAATAATGCTGTATAATAGACTGTATTTATATTATTCACATGTGAATAATGCTGTATAATATATTGTATTTATGTTATTCACATGTGAATACTGCTATATAATATACTGTATTTATGTTATTCATATGTGAATAATCCTGTATAATAGACTGTATTTATGTTATTCACATGTGAATAATGCTGTATAATAGACTGTATTTATGTTATTCACATGTGAATAATGCTGTATAATATATTGTATTTATGTTATTCACATGTGAATAATGCTGTATAATAGACTGTATTTATGTTATTCACATGTGAATAATGCTGTATAATAGACTGTATGTATGTTATTCACATGTGAATAATGCTGTATAATAGACTGTATTTATATTATTCACATGTGAATAATGCTGTATAATAGATTGTATTTATGTTATTAACATGTGAATACTGCTATATAATAGACTGTATTTATGTTATTCATATGTGAATAATGTTGTATAATAGACTATATTTCTATTATTCAAATGTGAAAAATGCTGTATAATAGACTGTATTTATGTTATTCACATGTGAATAATGCTGTATAATAGACTGTATTTATGTTATTCATATGTGAATAATGCTATATAATATACTGTATTTCTGTTATTCACATGTGAATAATGCTGTATAATAGACTGTATTTATGTTATTCATATGTGAATAATGCTATATAATATACTGTATTTCTGTTATTCATATGTGAATAATGCTGTATAATAGACTGTAGTTATGTTATTCACATGTGAATAATGCTGTATAATAGACTGTATTTATGTTATTCACATGTGAATAATGCTGTATAATAGACTGTAGTTATGTTATTCACATGTGAATAATGCTGTATAATAGACTGTAGTTATGTTATTCACATGTGAATAATGCTGTATAATATATTGTATTTATGTTATTCACATGTGAATACTGCTATATGATGGACTGTATTTATGTTATTCATATGTGAATAATGCTGTATAATAGACTGTATTTATGTTATTCAAATGTGAATAATGCTGTATAATAGACTGTATTTCTGTTATCCACATGTGAATAATGCTGTATATTAGACTGTATTTATATTAATGAGCAGGTATCGGACACCTCAGTCTCCTTATACGCATCCTCGCTCATCCATGCGGGCTGGACACTGGCCGAGAGTTAGTGGGCTGCCGAAAGTGGAGTAGTGTCATGTCTGTGATCATGTTTTGTTTAAGTTATGTTCTGTTTGCTTTTTGGACTCTTTTTAGTTCCTGTTTTTTTTCACTCCCTTGCTTTGTCACCATAGCAACCATTAGTTATACCTGGTACACATTTTCACTCACGCACCTGTTGTCAATCATGTCACTGTTATTTAAGCCTGTCTTTTTCTGTTGGTCGGTCTGGCGACATTTAACTCTGCTACCCCTGTTTACCTCTGATGACTTCTGCTACCCATGTTACCATAGTTCCATGCCAAGTGAGTTTTGTCTATTTTTATGTCTCAGTTTTCGTTTTCATGTCCATAGCTTTTGCCCAAGTGCTAGTTTATTGTTTTCAAAGCCAAGTTTGTTCTTCCGCCTTGTGCGCGCTTTTTTGTTTGTTCATTTTGTTAGTGTTAAAATAAATGATGTCTTTACTTTCACGCCATGTCCACTCCAACTTTACTTGCATATCGGGGGAAAAAAAACACCCCAAAGTCCACGTCTTGACAAGTAGGCTCTCTTGGTTGCTTTGTTGGGTCTACTCCCGTCTCTGGCCATGCTCCCTCCACCCCAGCAGACGATGGTGAGTTGTTTTTTCCCTTGGCCTCAGTCTGGACCCCCCCATTGTTTACCTGTATCTCACCTTTTTTGGAATGGGCGCCGGAAGTTGGCAGACCCGTCAGCGATCCTGTTTTGTCCCCCTGTAATGTTTGATCCTGTTCTGTCTCCCTGTAATGTTTGTCTGATCTTGAATGGGATTGTGCTGACAATTCTAATTTCCCCTCAGGGATTATTAAAGTATTTCTGATTCTGACTCCGATTTTATCAGTGAAAGGCGGAATGGCCACAGTCCTTTGCTGTGTTCGCACACAGTGGCCGACACATGCCTTCATCACTCCTAATGTCACACTGACATTCCCTTCCCCAGCCCCTCACAGGAGCGTGTGTGGTCTGTGCAGTGGTGAAACCATACGTGTGTGTGCTGCACCCAAAGAGACAGACAGGCGCACGGGCATGAAATCCAGCAGACCTCCTCTAATTCCTCCTGTAATTTATGGCTCTCAGATACATGTCACGCTTAGGCTAAACAAACGCTCCTTTGTCACCGACACAAGCCTTTGATCAAGATGAATCGGATTCCCTGTCTCACTGCTGCACCGGATCTGCCCCGCACTGTTGCTGCTTCACCCGTCACAAGGATTCCTGCACATTCCCTTGCAACACACACACACGTATAAGTCACCCCCTACCCACACCCTAACACGCACCTCCGTCCTCAACTCAAAGTAGGACTTTTCTTATCAGTTTACACTGAACTTGTGACCCCGCCCTCTCCACCTCCGCCGTGTCCCTGCAGGATGTCTTTACACCCATTGGGTGACTGACAAGCATGGGGGAGTTATTGAGCAACAGGAGGAGAGGCCAAACCTCTATGGCGTAAAAATGACAAGTGGAATTAAAACGGAATCCATTGAAGGTTTACTGTATTTTCCGGGACCGGATTATAAGGCGCACTGCCGATAAATGGTCCATTTTTTAATCTTTTTTTCATATATAAGGCGCACCGGATTATAAAACGCACTAAAGGAGTCATATTAAATATTTTTTTTTCTAAATACAAAACACTTCCTTGTGGTCTACAAAACATGTAATGGTGGTTATTTATAATGTATAATACATATGTTCCTTTTTGACTGTACTTAAATGTATAATAGACTGTATTTATATTATTCACATATGGATCATGTTGTATAACATACTGTATTTATATTATTCACATGTGAATAATGATCTATAATTGACTGTATTTATGTTATTCTCATGCAAATATTGCTACATAATAGACTGTATTTATGTTATTCACAAGTGAATAATGCTGTATAATAGATTGTAGTTATGTTATTCACATGTGAATAATGATGTATAATAGACTGTATTTATGTTATTCACATGTGAATAATGCTGTATAATAGATTGTATTTATGTTATTCACATGTGAATAATGCTGTATAATAGACTTTATTTATATTATTCACATGTGAATAATGCTGTATAATAGACTGTAGTTATGTTATTCGCATGTGAATAATGCTGTATAATAGACTGTAATTATGTTATTCGCATGTGAATAATGCTGTATAATAGACTGCATTTATGTTATTCACATGTGAATACTGCTGTATAATAGACTGTATTTATGTTATTCACATGTGAATAATGCTTTTAAATAGACTGTATTTATGTTATTTACATGTAAATAACGCTGTATAATAGACTGTATTTATGTTATTCACACGTGAATAATGCTGTATAATAGACTGTGTTTATGTTATTCACATGTGAATAATGCTGTATAATAGACTGTATTTATGTTATACACATGTGAATAATGCTGTATAATAGACTGTATTGATGTTATTCACATGTGAATAATGCTGTATAATAGACTGTATTTATGTTATTCACATGTGAATAGTGCTGTATAATGGCTTGTATTTGTGTTAGTCACATGTGAATAATGCTGTATAATAGACTGTTTTTATGTTATTCACATGTGAATAATGTTGTATAATAGACTGTATTTATGTTATTCACATGTGAATATTGTTGTATAATAGAATGTAGTTATGTTATTCACATGTGAATAATGCTGTATAATAGACTGTATGTATGTTATTCACATGTGAATAATGCTGTTTAATAGACTGTATTTATGTTATTCACATGTGAATAATGCTGTATAACAGACTGTATTTATGTTATTCGCATGTGAATAATGCTGTTTAATAGACTGTATTTATGTTATTCACATGTGAATAATGCTGTATAACAGACTGTATTTATGTTATTCACATGTGAATAATGCAGTATAATAGACTATATTTATGTTATTCACATGTGAATAATGCTGTATAATAGACTGTATTTATATTATTTACAGTACATGTGAATAATGCTGTATAATAGACTGTATTTATGTTATTCACATGTGAATAGTGCTGTATAATTTACTGTATTTATGTTATTCACATGTGAATAATGCTGTATAATAGACTGTATTTATGTTATTCACATGTGAATAATGCTGTATAATAGACTGTATTTATGTTATTCACATGTGAATAAT
Organism: Nerophis lumbriciformis; assembly: GCF_033978685.3. Classification (NCBI taxonomy): domain Eukaryota; kingdom Metazoa; phylum Chordata; class Actinopteri; order Syngnathiformes; family Syngnathidae; genus Nerophis; species Nerophis lumbriciformis. Next base: position 5,138,232 of record NC_084559.2, on the reverse strand, counting down.
GCTGTATAATAGACTGTTTTTATGTTATTTACATGTGAATAATGCTGTATAATAGACAGTAGTTATGTTATTCACATGTGAATAATGCTGTATAATAGATTGTATTTATGTTATTCACATGTGAATAATGCTGTATAATAGACTTTAATTATATTATTCACATGTGAATAATGCTGTATAATAGACTGTAGTTATGTTATTCACATGTGAATAATGCTTTATAATAGACTGTATTTATGTTATTCACATGTGAATAATGCTGTATAATAGACTGTATTTATGTTATTCACATGTGAATAATGCTGTATAATAGACTGTATTTATGTTATTCACATGTGAATAATGCTGTATAATAGACTGTATTTATGTTATTCACATGTGAATAATGCTTTATAATAGACTGTAGTTATGTCATTCACATGTGAATAATGCTGCATAATAGACTGTATTTATGTTATTTACATGTAAATAATGCTATATGATAGACTGTATTTATGTTATTCACATGTGAATAATGCTGTATAATAGACTGTATTTATGTTATTCACATTTGAATAATGCTGTATAATAGACTGTATTTATATTATTCACATGTGAATAATGCTGTATAATAGACTATATTTATGTTATTCACATGTGAATAATGCTGTATAATAGACTGTATTTATGTTATTCACATGTGAATAATGCTGTATAATAGACTGTATTTATGTTATTCACATGTGAATAATGCTGTATAATAGACTGTATTTATGTTATTCACATGTGAATAATGCTGTATAATAGACTGTATTTATGTTATTCACATGTGAATAATGCTGTATAATAGACTGTATTTAAGTTATTCACATGTGAATAATGCTGTATAATAGACTGTATTTATGTTATTCACATGTGAATAATGCTGTATAATAGACTGTTTTTATGTTATTCACATGTGAATAATGCTGTATAATAGACTGTAATTATGTTATTCACATGTGAATGATGCTGTTTAATGGACTGTAGTTATGCTATTCACATGTGAATAATGCTGTATAATAGACTGTATTTATGTTATTCACATGTGAATAATGCTGTATAATAGACTTTATTTATGTTATTCACATTTGAATAATGCTGTATAATAGACTGTAGTTATGTTATTCACATGTGAATAATGCTGTATAATAGACTGTATTTATATTACTCACATGTGAATAATGCTGTATAATACACTGTATTTGTTATTCACATGTGAATAATGCTGTATAATAGACTGTATCTATGTTATTCACATGTGAATAATGCTGTATAATAGACTGTATTTATGTTATTCACATGTGAATAATGCTGTATAATAGACTGTATTTATGTTATTCACATGTGAATAATGCTGTATAATAGACTGTAGTTATGTCATTCACATGTGAATAATACTGTTTAATAGACTGTATTTATGTTATTCACATGTGAATAATGCTGTATAATAGACTTTATTTATATTATTCACATGTGAATAATGCTGTATAATAGACTGTATTTATGTTATTCACATGTGAACAATGCTGTATAATAGACTATATTTATGTTATTCACATGTGAATAATGCTGTATAACAGACTGTATTTATGTTATTCTAATGTGAATAATGCAGTATAATTGACTATATTTATGTTATTCACATGTGAATAATGCTGTATAATAGACTGTATTTATGTTATTCACACCTGAATAATGCTGTATAATAGACTGTATTTATGTTATTCACATTTGAATAATGCTGTATAATAGATTGTATTAATGTTATTCACATGTGAATAATGCTGTATAATAGATTGTATTTATGTTATTCACATGTGAATAATGCTTTATAATAGACTATAGTTATGTCATTCACATGTGAATAATGCTGTATAATAGACTGTGTGGAGGAGGGCGTGGCCTGCGGGCCTGCGGGCCTGCGGGCCTGCCGCGGAACGGGGTGTGCCAGGACCGGCCTCGTTGACAAAGACAGGTGAGTGGATGGCCCAGGTGGGCCTTGTTATCTAATCACATGTCTGCAGCCTCCATAGCAGAACCTCCAGGTTCTGTAACAGCTTATTCCCTAAGGCCGAAAGACTTTTGAACGCATCATATTTAGCCCCTCAATTCCCCCCCAAAATGGATTAACTGGCTGGAATATAAAGACAATATAATATACATCCTTAAACATGGATGCATATGCAAAAGTGCAATATATTTATCTGTACAGTAATCTATTTATTTATATCTGCACTACCATGAGCTAATGCAACGAAATGTTGTTCTTATCTGTACTGTAAAGTTCACATTTGAATGACAATAAAAAGGAAGTCTAAGTCTAAGTCTTTATTAGCAGCAGCCGGAATGAGACACATTGTTGGAGCTGGAGTGGGAGCCAGAGAGACAGAGAGAGAGAGACTTGAACGCAGAACGGACAGTTTGCTGGAAAGCAAAACCCTTGCACCATTTGTATAAAAATAAAAGTGTTGTAACCCTGATCCGGGCTCTCCTGGCAGTGTGTGGCGGTCTGCAGAACCCGCTATGTAAAAGCGCTTTGAGTCACTAGAGAAAAAGCACTATTTAAAATATAATTCACAAAAAAGCATGGTAGTTTTAACAAAATGCGCCCGTTTATTTTTTTATTTGAACCTGGAATGTCTCTCGACACACGCCCTCACACCTGTTGGAAGCCCGCGCCACTCCTTTTATTCCAAGTAAGCCGAGGAGAAGATTTTTGGCGAGGGATGTTTTTGCAATAGTGGGATGCTGTCAGCAGCAAGAACACAGCAACGTGTGTGTGTGTGAGTGAAAATCAGCGGCGTGGAGTGATTAAGCGCGTCGCCGTCGGCCCGCGGGATTGACAGTAACACCAAATGACTTGGACACACAGGGGAGGGAATGCTGGGGGGCACTCGTGTAACAGAGACACACAGGCAGGTACTGTTCTCCCGCTGAGCTCCAAACAAACCGCTGTTGACATCCCCGTCACCAACACTCATTTTTAGCGTTCAGCGAGATTAGTCTCAACTGCCGGCGGTAGAGACAGAGGCATCAAATTATAAAGGAAGGCAGCTGACAGCGAGCATGTTCGCTTGCCCCGGCTTTCTGCAGGCTGTTTTTCTTCCGCGTGACTCCCCTTGAAATGTTATCTTTCCAACAGGAGGGGATCAAACGTTAAATTGGGGGCTCGATTTGAGGGAGCCGTTTGAAGGCTGAGCTCACCAACAGCAAAAAGTGTGGGATCAAAAACCTGCGACTCTTGAAGTGCGTTCAAAACGCGCCGAGCACGGCAATCTCATCACTTCGAGTTTGGAAGATGTGGAAATAATTCATCGCCTGCCACTGTGAGCCAGACATAAATTATAGTCCCCACCCACGTAGAGTTGTGCCACAAACACGCACATGCAAACATATATGCATGTACAGCATATATACATACATATATAACCCGAACCCGCTAACAGCCAAGGACTTCAAGGACCTCAACAAAGATAAGATGACAACACGCAGACAAAGCAGAGACAAGGCGAAATGACAAGGCCCCCGGCACATTCCGTCACGTATTGTGCGTCCTGGACCTGCTTTGCATAATATATGTGGCCACTCCTTTTAGAGGCGGCCTTAGTGTTGTTGACTGTGGAACTCCTGAAATAATAGAGGGACGCATGAGCTGAACCTTAGAGCGTAGGGCGAGACTGTGACTAAGTGTGCAGCTCCATGCGTTCTCCTCATGTGCTAAATTGAACTTTGTCTCTGCATGATTCCTTGCTTCTTGTCTGATTAATAGATGTCATCAGTGTTTGAACCTGACATATATGCATGTACAACATATATACATACATACATGCATGTACAACATATATACATACATATATGCATGTACAACATATATACATACATATATTCATGTACAACATATATACATACATATATACATGTAAAACATATATACATACATAAATGCATGTAAAACATATATACATACATACATGCATGTACAACATATATACATACATATATGCATGTACAGCATAAATACATGCATATATAACCCTAACCCGCTAACAAGCCAAGGACTTCAAGGACCTCAACGAAGATAAGATGACAACACGCAGACGAAGCAGGGACAAGGCGAAATGACAAGGCCCCCGGCACATTCCGTCACGTATTGTGCGTCCTGGACCTGCTTTGCATAATATATGTGGCCACTCCTTTTAGAGGCGGCCTTAGTGTTGTTGACTGTGGAACTCCTGAATAAATAGAGGGACGCAGGAGCTGAACCTTAGAGCGTAGGGCGAGACTGTGACTAAGTGTGCAGATCCATGCGTTCTCCTCATGTGCTAAATTGAACTCTGTCTCTGCATGATTCCTTGCTTCTTGTCTGATTAATAGATGTCATCAGTGTTTGAACCTGACATATATGCATGTACAACATATATACATACATACATGCATGTACAACATATATACATACATGCATGCATGTACAACATATATACATGCATACATGCATGTAAAACATATATACGTACATCCAATGAAGGAGATAAATAAAAAAATGAATAAAAAAATGAAAATTAGTGCCCAAGGCATGGGTAACTTACACATCTGTGAAGGCGCCATTAATGCTGAAAGGTACATACAGGTTTTGGAGCAACATATGTTGCCATACAAGCAACGTTATCATGGACGCCCCTGCTTATTTCAGCAAGACAATGCCAAGCCACGTGTTACAACGGCATGGCTTCATATTTAATGGGGAACATTATCACCAGACCTATGTGAACGTCAATATATACCTTGATGTTGCAGAAAAAAGACCATATTTTTTTTTAACCGATTTCCGAACTCTAAATGGGTGAATTTTGGCGAATTAAACGCCTTTCTATTATTCGCTCTCGGAGCGATGACGGGAAGCAATCCGCCATTTTCTCAAACACCGAGTCAAATCAGCTCTGTTATTTTCCGTTTTTTCGACTGTTTTCCGTACCTTGGAGACATCATGCCTCGTCGGTGTGTTGTCGGAGGGTGTAACAACACGAACAGGGACGGATTCAAGTTGCACTTGTGGCCCAAAGATGCGAAAGTGGCAAGAAATTGGACGAAATTTGTTCAAAGTACGAGGCTGTGGGGAAAGCCGACGAAATGGTCAGTCGTTTGTTCCGCACACTTTACCGACGAAAGCTATGCTGAAAGGCTCTGTTATTTTCCGTTTTTTCGACTGTTTTCCGTACCTTGGAGACATCATGCCTCGTCGGTGTGTTGTCGGAGGGTGTAACAACACGAACAGGGACGGATTCAAGTTGCACTTGTGGCCCAAAGATGCGAAAGTGGCAAGAAATTGGACGAAATTTGTTCAAAGTACGAGGCTGTGGGGAAAGCCGACGAAATGGTCAGTCGTTTGTTCCGCACACTTTACCGACGAAAGCTATGCTACGACAGAGATGGCAAGGATGTGTGGATATCCTGCGACACTCAAAGCAGATACTGACATCAACTCCAAAACTGGACGGATCAGCTTTCAGGAAAAGAGAGCGGATGAGGGTATGTCTACAGAATTTATTAATTGATGAAAACTTTATTCATTACTCGCGGTTTTACGTAAATTATTATACATAAACTGTGTTTACCAATAATTTAGCTTAAAAACATTTATTTTTTTCAATCATTTGAGTACATTCGGGTAGTCTTGTGTAATGCAGTATTTTGTGTCTATTTAGATACGGTTAACCTGAGTGCTGAAATCATTGAAAAATATATGTTCTTAGCGCGCCTGAAATGGGCTGTCTGCACTCTCAAAGTGCATGTTGTTGCCAAATGTATTTCATATGCTGTAAACCTAGTTCATAGTTGTTAGTTCCCTTTAATGCCAAACAAACACATACCAATCGTTGGTTAGAAGGCGATCGCCGAATTCGTCCTCGCTTTCTCCCGTGTCGCTGGCTGTCGTGTCGGTTTCGCTTGCATACGGTTCAAACCGATATGGCTCAATAGCTTCAGTTTCTTCTTCAATTTCGTTTTCGCTACCTGCCTCCACACTACAACCATCCGTTTCAATACATGCGTAATCTGTTGAATCGCTTAAACCGCTGAAATCCGAGTCTGAATCCGAGCTAATGTCGCTATAATTTGCTGTTCTATCCGCCACGTTTGTTTGTATTGGCATCACTATGTGACGTCACAGGAAAATGGACGGGTGTATATAACGATGGTTAAAATCAGGCACTTTGAAGCTTTTTTTAGGGATATTGCGTGATCGGTAAAATTTTGAAAAAAACTTCGAAAAATAAAATAAGCCACTGGGAACTGATTTTTAATGGTTTTAACCCTTCTGAAATTGTGATAATGTTCCCCTTTAAAGAGTGCGGGTACTAGACTGGCCTGCCTGTAGTCCAGACCTGTCCCCCATTGAAAATGTGAGGCGCAATATGAAGCATGTACAACATATATACATACATATATGCATGTGCAACATATATACATACATATACAGTATGTATGTACAACATATATAGATACATATGCATGTACAACATTATTACATACATATATGCATGTACAACATATATACATACATATATGCATGTACAACATACATACATACATATATGCATGTACAACATATATACATACATATACAGTATGTATGTACAACATATATACATACATATGCATGTACAACATTATTACATACATATATGCATGTACAACATATATACATACATATATGCATGTACAACATACATACATATACAGTATGTATGTACAACATATATACATACATATGCATGTACAACATTATTACATACATATATGCATGTACAACATACATACATACATATATGCATGTACAACATATATACATACATATGTGCATGTACAACCCCTGCAGTAAGCGATGATATAGTGGACCTTCGATCCCACAGGCGGTACTGCATCAAAAAGCGACAACAGTGTGTAAAGGATATCACCACATGGGCTCGGTAACACTTCAGAAAACCACTGTCAGTAACTACTGTACGGACTGTACATCAAGGAAGAATGGGAAAGAATTCCACCTGAGAAGCTTAAAAAATGTGTCTCCTCAGTTCCCAAACGTTTACTGAGTGTTGTTAAAATGTAAGGCCATGTAACACAGTGGTAAAAATGACACTTTGACAACTTTTTTTGCAATGTGTTGCTGCCATTAAATTGTAATTTAATGATTATTTGCAAAAAAACATGAATTTTCTCAGTTCGAACATTAAATATCTTGTCTTTTCAGTCTATTCAATTGAATATATGTTGAAGAGAATTTGCAAATCATTGTATTCTGTTTTTATTTACCATTTACACAACCTGCCAACTTCACTGGTTTTGCAGAAAGAGCCAGCCTGTGTAAAATACAGACAAGGAGTGCAAACAAGGACATGTATCCCTGTTGCTTTATTGCATATGTTATTGTATGTTTGCTTACATTATTTCCTTTTTTACCGAGGATGATGTGATTATCCACCCATAAGCAACCATTCCTCCGGGGGGCTCGATCCCCCACAGACACACTGTGTACAAGGCTACAAACCCATGACTGAACAACACACGTACGTACACAAGCAGTATGACACACTCTGGGAAAGGGGGGGGATGCAGTTATTTACTCCCTGGGCGGTGTGAGGTCACCCGGTTCTCTATTTCAAAGGAGACAGGGTCGCTTCGTGCCATCTGAGGCCCTCTGGAAGCAACCAGTCATGTGCGATTTTCCAGTTCAGTGCTCAGTGATGAGCAGTGCTGGCTGTGGCTCAGCCCTGGGGGGCAGGCCGGCAGCAGGGGGGGGGGACTGGCGGGATTAGAGCTAGTCCACCTTCTTTCGTATCATTGGGAATGAAGACTCATCATTGCTGCCAGCATCATTTTGTGCATGCTCTGCCTCTCTGGGGCCCGACCTCAAGTAAATTATGCTTACCCACACCATTATTAGACTCATTACAGACCCATTTGAGGGGCTTTCAGCCTGTCACGGGTGCTCAACTATGTCTTTGGCTTGACTTGATTTCTTCTGACAGGCTTTTCTTGAACTAAAAGGCTGGGGAGGGGAGATGGAGAGATTTAAGAGAGGGAAGAAAATATGTCCTAAGGAGTCAAGTGAGGGCTAATGTATGACATTTGTTTGCTTTTATGATTAAGCACACATTTCTGGTTTTGGCAGTGCATCCCATAGAATCATTTTAGTTTTGACTTTGAGGTATATTGGTCTAAATGGTTTGTATTGCAATGAAATTGGCAGCTCGAGTCCTTCTTGTTGCATGTTGACACATTTTTTTTTAAACACAGTTTAGAAACGACCCTTTTATTTGGAAGTCTAGCAGTATTTAATTTGTCTGGGCTTGGCCAACCAGGGCTACTTACTTGGATCCCCAGTTTGCCTGTCAACCACAGCGACTGCCATCCGTTCACTTTCCATGTTGTGGAGGTCTCTGTTCCATCGTTCATCCTGTCATCAGTAACGTTATAGGGAAATCCCCAGGAGAAAGGGGACTTTGACTTCACAAGGATTCAAAGAATAAGTGTTCTAGCTCCTCTCCATGCTAAACCAGGACACAGCCAAGATCAATCCGAGACTTTGAGGTATATTGGTCTAAATGGTTTGTATTGCAATGAAATTGGCAGCTCGAGTGCTTCTTGTTGCCTGTTGACACATTTTTTTAAACACAGTTTAGAAACGATCCTCTATTTGAAAGTCTAGCAATATTTAATTTGTCTGGGCTTGGCCAACCAGTGCTACGTACTTGGATCCCCAGTTTGCCTGTCAACCACCGCGACTGCCATCCGTTCATTTTCCATGTTGTGGAGGTCTCTGTTCCATCGTTCATCCTGTCATCAGCAGAGGTGGGTAGAGTAGTCAGAAATTGTACTCAAGTAAGAGTACTGTTACTTTAGAGATTTATTACTCAAGTAAAAGTAAGGAGTAGTCACCCAAATATTTACTTGAGTAAAAGTAAAAAGTACGTTGTGAAAAAACTACTCAAGTACTGAGTAACTGATGAGTAACATACACACACATATCATATATATATATATATATATATATATATATATATATATATATATATATATATATATATATATATATATATATATATATATATATATACACATACACACATATATATATATACACACATATATATATATATATATATATATATACACACATTTATATATATATATATACATATATATATATATATATATACACATATATATATACAGTATATAATTTTTATTTATTTATTTTGCCGTTTTTGTTTACATGTTAAAGGTGTTTTAATGAATATACATGCATGTTTAACACATATAGATTCCTTCCTTTCATGAAGACAAGAATATAAGTTGGTGTATTACCTGATTCTGATGACTTGCATTGATTGTAATCAGACAGTAGTGCTGATAGCGTCCACGTTTTCAAATGGAGGAGAAAAAAAGTTCCTCCTTTCTGTCTAATACCACATGAAAGTTGTTGGTTTTTGGCATCTTATTTGTCCAGCTTCCATATTCGTTTTTATACACTTTACAAGAAATACATTGGCGGCAAACTCCGTAGCTTGCTAGCTTGTTTGCGCTGGCTTTCGGAGACTCTTGTTTTGAAAGCGCAGGCGCGATGGAGCGGCACTTTTACTGTGAAGACAGGAACTGTGCTGTCAGTCTTTAGGCTTTTGACAGGATGTACGGTTGTAATAAAAAAGGGTATTTTTTTCCTTCACACTTTTGATCTATTGATTGAAACTTTTATTAGTAGATTGCACAGTACAGTATATATTCCGTACAATTGACCACTAAATGGTAACACCCCAATAAGTTTTAAGTCAGGTCATGTGACCGCCTGGCTCTGTTTGATTGGTCCAACGTCACCAGTGACTGCATCTGATTGGTGGAACGGAGTAAACGTCACCAGTGACTGTATTTGTTGAAACGCAGGCACTATGAAGGTCTGTCTGACAGACCAAAACAAACAAAGCGTGCATTAACAGATCGATAAAAATTAGTAGCGAGTAGCGAGCTGAATGTAGATAAAGGTAGCGGAGTAAAAGTAGCGTTTCTTCTCTATAAATATACTCAAGTAAAAGTAAAAGTATGTTGCATTAAAACTACTCTTAGAAGTACAATTTATCCCAAAAGTTACTCAAGTAGATGTAACGGGGTAAATGTAGCGCGTTACTACCCACCTCTGGTCATCAGTAACGTGAGAGGGAAATCCCCAGGAGAAAGGGGACCTTGACTTCACAAAGATTCAAAGACTAAGTGTTCTAGCTCCTCTCCATGCTAAACCAGGACACAGCCAAGATCAATCCGAGACTTTGAGGTATATTGGTCTAAATGGTTTATATTGCAATGAAATTGGCAGTTCGAGTCTTTCTTGTTGCCTGTTGACACATTTTTTTTAAACACAGTTTAGAAACGACCCTCGTATTTGAAAGTCTAGCAATATTTAATTTGTCTGGGCTTGGCCAACCAGTGCTACTTACTTGGATCCCCAGTTTGCCTGTCAACCACTGCGACTGCCATCCGTTCACTTTCCATGTTGAGGAGGTCTCTGTTCCATCGTTCATCCTGTCATCAGTAACGTGATAGGGAAATCCCCAAGAGAAAGGGGACCTTGACTTCACAAAGATTCAAAGAATAAGTGTTCTAGCTCCTCTCCATGCTAAACCAGGACACAGCCAAGATCAATCCGAGACTTTGAGGTATATTGGTCTAAATGGTTTGTATTGCAATGAAATTGGCAGCTCGAGTCCTTCTTGTTGCCTGTTGACACATTTCTTTAAACACAGTTTAGAAACGATCCTCTTATTTCGAAGTCTAGCAATATTTAATTTGTCTGGGCTTGGCCAACCAGGGCTACTTACTTGGATCCCCAGTTTGCCTGTCAACCACAGCGACTGCCATCCGTTCACTTTCCATGTTGTGGAGGTCTCTGTTCCATCGTTCATCCTGTCATCAGTAACGTGATAGGGAAATCCCCAGGAGAAAGGGGAATTTGACTCAACAAGGATTCAAAGAATAAGTGTTCTAGCTCCTCTCCATGCTAAACCAGGACACAGCCAAGATCAATCCAAGACTCTGAGGTATATTGGTCTAAATGGTTTATATTGCAATGAAATTGGCAGTTCGAATCTTTCTTGTTGCCTGTTGACACATTTTTTTTAAACACAGTTTAGAAACGACCCTTTTATTTGGAAGTCTAGCAGTATTTAATTTGTCTGGGCTTGGCCAACCAGGGCTACTTACTTGGATCCCCAGTTGCCTGTCAACCACAGCGACTGCCATCCGTTCACTTTCCATGTTGTGGAGGTCTCTGTTCCATCGTTCATCCTGTCATCAGTAACGTGAGAGGGAAATCCCCAGGAGAAAGGGGACTTTGACTTAACAAGGATTCAAAGAATAAGTGTTCTAGCTCATTTCCATGCTAAACCAGGACACAGCCAAGATCAATCCAAGACTTTGAGGTATATTGGTCTAAATGGTTTGTATTGCAATGAAATTGGCAGCTCGAGTCCTTCTTGTTGCCTGTTGACACATTTTTTTTTAAACACAGTTTAGAAACGACCCTCGTATTTGAAAGTCTAGCAATATTTAATTTGTCTGGGCTTGGCCAACCAGGGCTACTTACTTGGATCCCCAGTTTGCCTGTCAACCACTGCGACTGCCATCCGTTCACTTTCCATGTTGAGGAGGTCTCTGTTCCATCGTTCATCCTGTCATCAGTAACGTGATAGGGAAATCCCCAAGAGAAAGGGGACCTTGACTTCACAAAGATTCAAAGAATAAGTGTTCTAGCTCCTCTCCATGCTAAACCAGGACACAGCCAAGATCAATCCGAGACTTTGAGGTATATTGGTCTAAATGGTTTGTATTGCAATGAAATTGGCAGCTCGAGTCCTTCTTGTTGCCTGTTGACACATTTCTTTAAACACAGTTTAGAAACGATCCTCTTATTTGGAAGTCTTGCAATATTTAATTTGTCTGGGCTTGGCCAACCAGTGCTACTTACTTGGATCCCCAGTTTGCCTGTCAACCACAGCGACTGCCATCCGTTCACTTTCCATGTTGTGGAGGTCTCTGTTCCATCGTTCATCCTGTCATCAGTAACGTGAGAGGGAAATCCCCAGGAGAAAGGGGACCTTGACTTCACAAAGATTCAAAGACTAAGTGTTCAAGCTCCTCTCCATGCTAAACCAGGACACAGCCAAGATCAATCCGTGATGGTTTATTTGGAAACATTTCCATGGACTCCGGTTCCCTGTCATTACTCGTGAAAGCCAAAAACAATACTTCTTTTTCATTTCGCAGCCCTTTTATATCATTTTCATAATTTGTCCATGTCAACTGCAGCCTTTTGAAGTTTCTTTTGATTTTCTTGGACTCAATACATGAGTACAGATGCAAAGTGCTGTTTTCCCATTCTGCTCATTCCAGGGGCTTTCAAAATGATATTTTAATTTTATTCTTAATAAAATACTCCATAAACTTCAAGTTGCCTACAGGGTAAATCTGCACTCGTCTCATATTGGCCGACATGCTCGGATTCTGCAGCCTCGTTGCTGACCATGGCTGCTCTGTTGCAATTGGTCAAGGGTCGATGGCCACTTTAAAAACTGCTTTGTTCACTAAACAGCTGCCAATGATATGGCAAGAGCAGAGAACCAGTGACCGAGTTAGGTCCTTAGCTCCCCTTGAGAAACAAAACATCTTTCCATTTCTGTCAGACTTGGATTTTTTCTGACATCCAAAAAAACGCTTACTGGGCACCATTTTTAAGTCCTGCATGTATGGAAAAAATGTACAATGAAAAATCTTGAAAGTCTTGAAGTCTTGTGCCTTGTTCACAATGCGGGTCAATTCCGAAGTTTTTGGCCATATGTGACCTGTACTGGAATTTTTCATGTCAATGTAAACAGTGTATTCCGAAATTTTTCAAATCCGACCCAGGCCTCTTTTGTATGTGGATATAAATCAGATTGTATCCGATGGGACTACAATGTGTCGGGTTGGGTTCATCCGACCAATACATCAACAAAAATGGATATCCGTTTTGAACTGTTTTTAGCTTTTAACTTTTTGAACTGTTTTTAACTTTTAAACTGTTTTTATCTAACAAACTGTTCTTAGGGTAATTTATATTTGCTATTTAAATGTGTATTTTCATTTCTGTTTTAAATGTTATTTTTTAGTCTGTCCTTTGCCTCCATTTCTTTGTGGTGTACAGCCTTTTGTTTTTCAACTGTGCTTGTCTTTAAAGGGCTTTATAAATAAAGTTGGTATGGTATGGTATGGTATCACTTTTTGCCAAACTACACGGTTGCAAAACTGGCTAAATTAATATGTTTTAGGAACTCATTCACACACTGTTGCACCACTCTGCCGTCGACTGCTCGTCCACACGTTCTTCGGAGCAAGCATCTAAAATGTTTGCCCTCTTCCTTCTTAATCTTCTATGCGCCATCATTTGGTTCAGAAAATGTTGATTTTGATTTAACAAAATCTTTGAAATTGTCACAAATGCGACTGAGACCTACTAGAATTGGAGCCATGAAGCAGTCTAGCACTGAACAGGCTCCTCTGGCTACTGATAACCAAATGCAGATGGTGACTGGCATCATCATACTTGCCAACCCTCCCGGATTTTCCGGGAGACTACCGAAAACCTCCCGGGACAAATTTTCTCCCGAAAATCTCCCGAAATTCAGGCGGCTCTGGAGGCCACGCCCTCTCCAGCTCCATGCGGCCCTGAGTGACGTGTCGACAGTGGCCAGCCTGTTTTCACGTCCGCTTTCCCACAATATAAACAGCGTGCCTGCCCAATCATGTTATAACTGTAGAATGATTGAGGGCAAGTTGTTGGTTTCTTATGTGGGTTTATTGTTAGGCAGTTTCATTAACGTCCTCCCAGCGCGGCAATAACACACAACAACAGCAGTCACGTTTTCGTCTACCGTAAAGCAGTTTGTCTGCCGTAAACAGCAATGTTGTGACACTCTTAAACAGGAAAATACTGCCATCTACTGTACATGCATATGTGACAATAACATCTAGGGCTTTTAGAGAGTGCAGTGCACAACTGCTATACTATATATATATATATATATATATATATATATATATATATATATATATATATATATATATATATATATATATATATATATATATATATATATAAGAAATACTCAAGTATTTCATATATATATATATATATATATATATATATATATATATATATATATATATATATATATATATATATATATATATATATATATATATATCTAGAATTCACTGAAAGTCAAGTATTTCATATATATATATATATATATGTTTTTTTCCTCCTTTATTATGCATTTTTGGCAGGTGCGACTTATACTCCGGTGCGACTTATACTCCGAAAAATACGGTATATTTACAGCTAGAATTCACCAAGTCAAGTATATATATATATATATATATATATATATATATTCACCAAGTCAAGTATATATATATATATATATATATATATATATATATATATATATATATATATATATATATATATATATATATATATATATATATATATATATATATATATATATATATATATATATATATATATATATATATATACTTGACTTGGTGAATATATATATATATATATATATATATATATATACTTGACTTGGTGAATTCTAGCTGTAAATATACCGTATTTTTCGGAGTATAAGTCGCACCGGAGTATAAGTCGCACCTGCCAAAAATGCATAATAAAGGAGGAAAAAAACATATATATATATATATATATATATATATATATATATATATATATATATATATATATATATATATATATATATGAAATACTTGACTTTCAGTGAATTCTAGATATATATCATATATATATATATATATATATATATATATATATATATATATATATATATATATATATTATATATATTCACCAAGTCAAGTATATATATATATATATATATATATATATATATATATATATATACTTGACTTGGTGAATTCTAGCTGTAAATATACCGTATTTTTCGTAGTATAAGTCGCACCGGAGTATAAGTCGCACCTGCCGAAAATGCATAATAAAGGAGGAAAAAAACATATATATATATATATATATATATATATATATATATATATATATATATATATGTATGTGTGGGGGAAAAAAATCACAAGACTATTTCATCTCTACAGGCCTGTTTCATGAGGGGGGTACCCTCAATCGTCAGGAGATTTTAATGGGAGCATTCGCATACCATGGTTTATATAGGGCACAGAGTGGGTGGGTACAGGCTGGCCTAGGGGCGTGGTGATTGGTTCATGTGTTACCTAGGAGGTGTTTCCGTCTATGGCGGCATGTTGTTACACAAGGCTTCTTTCAGGAACAAAAACCTGCGAAATACCACAGAACTCAGCAAACACATTTGGGACCTCAAAGACAATAATGTTGAATATTCAATAACATGGCAAATTCTTGCATCCAGCACACCTTACAATAGTGGTAATAAAAGATGCAACCTATGCTTGAAAGAGAAACTGTTTATTATCTACCGTCCAGACCTGTCATCCCTCAACAAGCGCAGCAAAATTGTAACAACATGCCGCCATAGACGGAATTACCTCCTAGGTAACACATGAACCAATCACCACGCCCCTAGGCCAGCCTGTACCCACCCACTCTGTGCCCTATATAAACCATGGTATGCGAATGCTCCCATTAAAATCTCCTGACGATTGAGGGTACCCCCCCTCATGAAACAGGCCTGTAGAGATGAAATAGTCTTGTGATTTTTTTTTTTTTTCACACACATACATATATTGCGCTCTACTACGGTATCGAGCACTATTTTTTGGATAACCTTATTAAGACATATTTATATATATATATATATATAAATATATATATATATATATATATATATATGAAATACTTGAGTATATATATATATATATATATATATATATATATATATATATATATATATATATATATATATATATATATATATATATATATATATATATATATATATATATATATATGAAATACTTGACTTGGTGAATTCTAGCTGTAAATATACCGTATTTTTCGGAGTATAAGTCGCACCGGAGTATAAGTCGCACCTGCCGAAAATGCATAATAAAGAAGGAAAAAACCATATATAAATCGCACTGGAGCTGGGCCAAACTATGAAAAAAACTGCGACTTATAGTCCGAAAAATACGGTACTCCTCCCCTCTTAACCACGCCCCCAACCACGCCCCCGCCCCCAACCACGCCCCCCCCCCCCCCCCCCCCCTCCGCACCCCCCACCTCCCGAAATTGGAGGTCTCAAGGTTGGCAAGTATGGGCATCATCCATGATGCTCAGTAGTTTTTCCACCGTCCTCTTCTCTGCCACCGTCACCAGAGAGTCCAGTTTCATTCCGATAGTACAAATATACAACATATTAAAAGTATACGTATGTCTGAAACGAAGGGGGCCCTTTTAAAAATGTTGCAGGTTCAACAACTGGAGTCTGTCCTGTATCTCCACAAGTCTTGGTTAAGACCTTCACATATAATCATATTATTAATTTAACAATAGAGCATAATAAGACTTGAGATAAAGAACATGCATTAAAATGTATTAAAACAATAAAGATTAAAGATTAATTAAACCCATCGACTTAAGAAATCTAGTAGCAGTTGAAAGCAAAAGTAAATAAAGAAGTTTTAAGTTTAGATTAAAAATAGGTAGGGTAGAGGCAGATCTAATGTCCTCTGGGAGCTTATTCCAGCTTTTGGAGGCATAGTAGCAGAATGCAGCTTCACCATGTTTTGTTTTGGTCCTAGGAACAATTAGCAGACCAGTCCCTGATGACCAAAGAGATCTGGATGGTTTATAGTGTAGAAGCAATTTAGAGATGTATTTTGGGCCTGGCCCATTGAGAGATTTATAAACTGTTAGAAGAATCTTAAACCTTATTCTATGCCATACTGGTAGCCAGTGTAGAGACTTGAGTACTGGTGTAATGTGCTCTGCGTTCGTGGTTCTTGTTAGAACTCGAGCAGCAGCATTTTGTATGAGCTGTAGCTGTTAATAGCTTTCTTTGGGAGGCCTTCGAAGAGACTGTTGCCGTAGTCTAACCTTCTGGATGTGAAGGCATGAATTAGCTTTTCTAGATCTTGTTTGGACGTATAGCCTCTATACCGTGCTATCTTTTTTTAGCTAGAAAAAAAGGCACATTTTCTTACAAACTTGATTTGGGAGTTAAAGTTTAGATCAGAGTCAATAATAATGCCAAGAATTGTTACCTAGTCCTTTGTTTTCAGACTTAGGGAATCGAGATGAACGAATCTGCTTTAGCGCCAAAGACGATTATCTCAGTTTTGTTCTTATTTAGTTGGAGGAAATTCTGGCACATCCTGTCATTTATTTGCTCAATGGACGGACATAGTGTTTTTATGTGAGCATAGTCATCCGAAGAGAGGGCTGTGTAAAGTTGGGTGTCATCTGCGTAGCTATGGTAGGCTATGTTGTTTTTCTTGGGAGAATTGGGCCCAGCGGGAGCATGTAAAGGTTAAATAGGACCGGACCTAGAATTGAGCCTTGGGGTACCCCGCATGTCGTATCGGTTAGGTCAGATGTGAAGTTGCCGATAGAGATAAAGTAGTTCCTATCTTGCAGATAAGATCTGAACCACTCTAGGACCATGCCAGAGAGACCTACCCAGTTTTCCATCAGTTTGTTATTCCACTGTTCTGTCATTACTTTGTGTCATGATCCGCATACTTGCCAACCTTGAGACATCCGATTTCGGGAGGTGGGGGAGTGGGGGGCGTAGTCGGGTGTGGGACGGGGGCGTGGTTGAGGGCGGGGGCGTGGTTAAGAGGGGAGGAGTATATTGACAGCTAGAATTCACCAAGTCAAGTATTTCATACATATATATATATATATATATGTATATATATATATATATATATATGTATATATATATATGCCATATATATATATCATGCCAGCAACCTGAGGGTTCCTGGTTCGATCCCCACCTTCTACCAAATTATATATATATATATATATATATACATCCTGAAAATATGCAAACAAAACTGTGTTTGGATAATTGATACTTCAAACTTGCATAAATAAATCTTAAGGAATATAACATAACTTGGCTTCTGAGAGCTTCAAAATGTAATGAATAAAATGCTAAAGTTGTTGATAAACAAGCAATTATTTTAATAATTAAATATGGTCATTTTAAATGAATTATTATGATCATTTAAAATTTATTATTTCTAATATGTTTATTTTAATGTATAATTCTATGGTTGGATGTAATAAGGAGTCAGAAAAAATACAAATAAAAATACAATTAATTTTGATGTTTTTAGCAAAATATAGTAAAAATGTATTTCGTTTTTTTTTTTTTAATTAATAAATATATTTATTTTTAGGTAAGATAGACATAATAATACAATTTATCTCTAGTCTGGATGATTTAGGTCTTGTTACCCTGTTGTCCTCCCGTCATAAAAAAAAGTCTGTCCTCACTCAGGTCCGCATGAAAAAAAATCGGGAGATTTTCTGGAGAATATTTGTCCCGGGAGGTTTTCAGGAGAGGCGCTGAATTTCGGGAGTCTCCCGGAAAATTTGGGAGGGTTGGCAAGTATGTCCGTGGTCTGGATCATGTTTTGTGTTTTCTGTTGGTTTTGGACTCCTTTAGTTCCTGTTTGTGCACCTCTGAGTTCCTTACCTTATTATTTTCACCTGCCTCTTGTGTTCGGGACGCTCACCTGTTGCTCATCAGAGACATTATTTAAGCCTGCCTTTGCCGGTCACTCGTCCTGGCTTCTTTGTTTGCTTCACGCTACTGCTACGTAAGTTTTGCTGGCCTCCTAGCCCATGCTAAGTACTTCGCTTCAAGTGCGATCGGCACCTTGTCCCGTCGGTTTGTTTTCTGTTTTTGTACCTCTTTGAGTTTTTCAAGGTTAAATCATGTTCCTACCCGCAAGTCCTGTCCGGAGTCGTCCGTTTGCATCCCGGGAGAACGAACCGCGCAGTAAGCTGCAACCCCGCCGAAACAACTTTGCATGATTTGTCTTTGCATTTCACCCTTAAACGCTGTCATGAGGAGCCGTGGGTGATATTGACATGTCACTGCTCATTTATATCCTTTGGATTGACAGGAGGAGTCCAGCCAGCTCTGCTCTTGATAATGGCTGATTTCATGTGCCTCACTTTCTCCCACTCAAGCTCCTCGGTTTTTGGCATGGACATGTCTCGACCCAAAAAGGCTCCTTCTTTCACCCCCCCTACATGTGTTTGCCATTCCCCTCCAGGGGGTTATGATTCAACTCTGGCATCATCTCAATTCGTCTCAAAGCAAGTGGGAGACAAGACGCCCTCTCTGTGTCCCGTCCTCCCCCATCCCTATTTTTTTGTAGGCAAGAGCCTGAGTGTGTTTGGCGGAGTTGGACGTGAGGCTCGCTCTTTGCGATGTGGGAGTTTAAAAAGAGAGTGCCACGCTGCCCTAATCACATTACGGGTGCCATATTACGTGTCAAGCTGTCACTTTCAATTTGAGCCACCATTTTTTGCGACGACGGGTTCTTTGCTTTTTATTCGTATTCCTGTTGTGATCGGGGCTTGATAGCGGCGAGGCTCGCGCTGGTTGCAGAGGAGAGAAGAGCTTGGAAAAGGACCCGTTAAATAGTATTAGTATTGGTTGCAATGCGTGCGCGAGTGTCCATTCCAATAACAATCTTCACGTTGCGTCACATGTCTAATCGGATTATTTTCCAACTGATGGCTTGTGTCTCATCGTCCAATCAGTCACGGTGGTCGATGAAAGCCAGTTCGAAGGTACGGAGAAAGGAGAGGACACGGGAATGCAATTAGAGAGAAGATAGTGAGCGACAAGAGAGAAGAGAGAATGTATTTGTTACCAGTGTTGGGACTGCTGCGTTACAAAGTAACGTGTTATTGTAACGCCGTTACTTTCGGCGGTAAATAGTAATCTAACTCGTTATTTTTTATATTCAGTAACTCAGTTACCGTTAGTACATGATGCATTACTGCGTTATTTTACATTATTCTTTATGTAGTATCAGTTAGAAACTGAAAACATCTGAGTGTGCGGAAGAGGCGACAAGGAAGAGGCACGGCGCGCACTGTCTGTGTGTATGTGTGTGTGTGGGAGGGGGCGTGTCTGTGTTTACTAACAAGACATGGCGAAGCCCGAAGCCGAGTTTCTTAACATGGAGATATTCTCACTACTTTTCTTTTGTCGACCACAAAGAAAAATAACATTTTAGTTAAATGTAAGTTGTGTCTTGGATCAAAGATCCTATCCTAGCAATTCAAATCAAACAAACTTCACCTCCTAAGCAGCAGCGGCTGGATTTTAACGAGGCACTGCGCACTGAAGGTACACCATACTTGCCAACTCTCCCGGATTTTCCGGGAGACTCCCGAAATTCAGCGCCTCTCCCGAAAACCTCCCGGGACAAATTTTCTCCCGAAAATCTCCTGAAATTCAGGCGGAGCTGGAGGCCACGCCCCCTCCAGCTCCATGCGGACCTGAGTCCGCTTTCCCACAATATAAAGAACGTCTACAGTAAAGCAGTCCGTCTGCCGTAAACAGCAATGTTGTGACACTCTTAAACAGGACAATACTGCCATCTAGTGCATTTGATGAAAGCACTTTTGTGCGTGCCACACGGCAATGCATCATCAGAGAGGGTGTTCAGCATGGTTAGAAAGATAGTGACAGACAATAGAAAAAGGATGTACAATTCAACCCTTAACTCAACAATGAGTAGATGAGTGTTATGTGTGTGTATATGTATAAATAAATGAACACTGAAATTCAAGTATTTCTTTTATTTATATATATATATATAGCTAGAATTCACTGAAAGTCAATTATTTCTTATATATATATATATATATATATATATATATATATATATATATATATATATATATATATATATATATATATATATATATATATATATATATATAGCTAGAATTCACTGAAAGTCAATTATTTCTTATATATATATATATATATATATATATATATATATATATATATATATATATATATATATATATAGATATATATATATATATATATATATATGTATGTGTGGGAAAAAAATCACAAGACTATTTCATCTCTACAGGCCTGTTTCATGAGGGGGGGTACCCTCAATCATCAGGAGATTTTAATGGGAGCATTCGCATACCATGGTTTATATAGGGCACAGAGTGGGTGGGTACAGGCTGGCCTAGGGGCGTGGTGATTGGCTCATGTGTTACCTAGGAGGTGTTTCCGTCTATGGCGGCATGTTGTTACAATTTCGCTGCGCTTGTTGAGGGATGACAGGTCTGGACGGTAAATAATAAATAGTTTCTCTTTCAAGCATAGGTTGCATCTTTTATTACCACTATTGTAAGGTGTGCTGGATGCAAGAATTTGCCATGTTATTGAATATTCAACATTATTGTCTTTGAGGTCCCAAATGTGTTTGCTGAGTTCTGTGGTATTTCGCAGGTTTTTGTTCCTGAAAGAAGCCTTGTGATTGTTCCATCTGGTTTTGAATTCTCCCTCGGTTAATCCTACATATGTGTCGGATGTGTTTATGTCCTTGCGTATTACCTTAGATTGGTAGACAACTGATGTTTGTAAGCACCCCCCGTTGAGAGGGCAATCAGGTTTCTTTCGACAGTTACATCCTTTGTTGGTTTTGGAGTCGCTCTGTCTGGGGGTCGACGGCTCATTTGCAATTGTTTTGTTGTGGTTTGAGATGATTTGTTGTATATTGTTCATGCAGCTGTAGCTCAATTTAATGTTGTTCTTGTTGAATACTTTTCTTAGGGTGTTGTCTTTGGGAAAGTGTTTGTCAATCAGATTGAGGAATTTGTGTCCAATGTTCGTTGAGACGTTTTTGCTGTATGGGGGGGTTGTACCAGATGATGTCGTTTCGTTTTCTGTTCTTTTTTGGCTGGTTTCCTGGCGTGGGTTCATAGGTGAGGGTGAAATTGTATCCGCTTTCATCAAGGGCTTTTTGGTACGGGGGGGTTGCTTGGTCAAATTCAGTTTTGCTAGATGACAGCATCGATAGCCTTTTATTGATTCCGGTAGGTATTCTTTTCGTGGTGGTGGGTGGGTGGTTGCTGTCATGGTGCACGTATTGGAGTGTTGTGTTGGGTTTCGTGAATGGTTGGTAGCTGTTATTTCTCAGATTGAAAGTGACGTCAAGGAAGTTGACGGTTTGCTTGTTGGCTTCAATCGTGATCCGTAGGCCGTTCTCTTTGAAAATTTGGCATATGCGCTTCTTGGTATTCTCGCTGCTCCTTGGCGAGGCGCGACACACTGCCAGTCCGTCATCACGGTAAATACCAAGGTTCAGATTGAGGCTAGCGAGTTGGGAGAGGAGGAAACTCCCAACGAGTTCACACGTTTCTGCTCCGTCAAAACTTCCCATAGTGACGTCAAATGTTGCATTGTTCTTTTTTTGCCATGGTGTACTGTTGTGGATGAGAATGGAGTTTTTTGCGTGGATGATGATGTTTCTTTCGTTGCCAGTGATTGAGTCGTAGTCTGAGGCGAAGTCTAGTGCTTGAGTCAGTAGGTCTTGCGTGATGGAAGGGTAAAATTCCTCGATATCAAAGGAGATAAAGTTGTGCTGTTGTTTGTCTTGGATGTTGTTGAACCATTTGATTACTGCTGCTGTATTTCTCCATTGGTTGAGTGGTGTTTTGTCCTTGATTTTTGTGTTGACTCTGTCCAGGATTATTTTGCTGATTTTTCCTATTTCAGATTTAGTTGGGTTTATTAGTCGGCATGTTGGGTTATTTGCGAAGTTGGGTTTGTGGTCCTTCAATGTGATGAAGGCTTCCTTGTTGGCTGTGGCGTCCACCCTGTCCTCAATGTCCAGTTCAGCGCGATCCTTTTATTTTCCAAGTGGATGTTCTGTAAGGTGTTGGGTTGCGCTTTTTTGTATGATTTGGTGATGCTTCTGTCCAGTAAGGTGTGGTGTTCTGGTATGTCCATTCTGTAGAAGTTTGTGGTTTTATCGGCAGCTATGATGAGGTTGTTTACTTTCTTGATGCGCTCCTTGTCATTTTTCAGCTTGGTGAGGAGTGGGTTGCGGATTGGCTTGAATTATATATATATATATATATATATATATATATATATATATATATATATATATATATATATATATATATATGAAATACTTGACTTGGTGAATTCTAGCTGTAAAAATACTCCTCCCCTCTTAACCACGCCCCCAACCACGCCCCCCGCACCCACCCCCCACCTCCCGAAATTGGAGGTCTCAAGGTTGGCAAGTATGAGGTACACACACTCTGGCAATTCTCTTATATACTGTTGCTCTTTCATTCTAGACTTCTAGAGTGTTTGATTATCACATCACTCTAAATGTATAGACTATAAAGTTCACAAACATAAAGAGGGATGCTAGTGGGCCAGGCCAATCTTTCCTTATCTCTAAACTAAAACTGGGTAAATGTGTAGAGTGTTCTGGGCTTCAGACATGATTTTATTTCATAATTCCTTGAGAGAGAAAAACGCCTGGTTAGGCTTTGTGTATGTAGTATGTGCCTTCCATGGTTTACAGCTATGTTGTTATTATGCTGTTTGTTACTTATGTATGTTATGTAGCAGCTATTTAAAATAGTTTTGTCAATTTGTTCTGGCCTGAAATAAATTGGCCCTTTGAAACATATATTTGTTTGTATTGTATTATTCTCCAGTGCAATAACAGTACTGAAATGAAGGCTAAAAGGGCATTAAAGGGGGCCTTAAATAAAATAAAAAATAAAACATTTTATATAAGTAACTAAATAGTTACTTTTCACAGTAATGCATTACTTTTTGGTGTCAGTAACCGAGTTAATAACTGAGTTACTTTTGAAATAAAGTAACTAGTAACTGTAACTAGTTACTGGTTTTCAGTAACTAACCCAACACTGTTTGTTACAGAATTGAGTCAAACCCGATTGTCCTCGTATTGAGTGTACCAATATTCAGAGTAGCTTAGCCAATAGGCTTCTTTAGGGATGAACATGTTACAACTACCGTATTTTCCGGACTATAAGGCGCACTTAAAATCATTTTTTTCCCTCAAAAATCGACAGTGCGCCTTATAACCCGGTGCACCTAGTGTATGGAGTAATTCTGGTTTTGCTTACCGACCTCGAAGCAATTTTCTTTGGTACATGGTGTAATGACAAGTGTGACCAGTAGATGGCAGTCAAACATAAGAGATACGTGTATCTCTCTGTCTATCATCGGCGGTCACTTGAACGAGTATGACGATCCTCCTGGTAGGGGTGTATCCCTTTATGGAGGATGCCTGTGCGTGACTTTGTTTAACGTGGGGAGACTGGTGCACAGACAGTCACCACACGATCCTTGACAGAATTGGATCAGGGTCCAGTGGCATGGAGTCCAAGACGACTGGGGACCCTTTTCTGCTGCAGCCTTCTTCCGCCATCGCAGCCGTTGTGGTAGTTCTTAAATATACCGTCTTCCGCCCGTTGAGGTCTTCACCGTATCCCTGGCTAGGGGGCAGTCAGGTACTAGGCCTTTGCCAAGGGCCACCTGGGGTAACAGTAGTAAAGGGGTTAACCTATAGTGCCCCAAGACCCCATAGAGGAGCCTCCACTGCCGGATGCACTTTAACGTCATGCCCAGGACACTGTGTCTAATGATGGCAATATGACTCAAGTAAATAACACCAACATTTTATATGTTCCATTGAAAACATAGAACATTACACACAGCGCTCAAAAATCGATCAAAATGTTTTAGTACGACTTTGGTAAGGCATGAAGCCGCAAAGCTTGATGGATTGTACTGTGCTTCAACATAGGAGTATTATTATGGTGTGTGTATAAGGTAAGACATATTATCTGGCATTTTGTTTCGCAATATTATGCAAAAGCAACTTTTCTTACCTTCTTGGTACCTGCTGATCTGTATTTAGGATCTGCATAAATATTATGCAAAAGCAACTTTTCTTACCTTCTTGGTACCTGCTGATCTGTATTAAGGATCTGCATAAATATTATGCAAAAGCAACTTTTCTTACCTTCTTGGTACCTGCTGATCTGTATTAAGGATCTGCATAAATATTATGCAAAAGCAACTTTTCTTACCTTCTTGGTACCTGCTGATCTGTATTTGGGATCTGCATAAATATTATGCAAAAGCAACTTTTCTTACCTTCTTGGTACTTGCTGATCTGTATTTAGGATCTGCATACATATTATGCAAAAGCAACTTTTCTTACCTTCTTGGTACCTGCTGATCTGTATTTGGGATCTGCATAAATATTATGCAAAAGCAACTTTTCTTACCTTCTTGGTACCTGCTGATCTGTATTTGGGATCTGCATAAATATTATGCAAAAGCAACTTTTCTTACCTTCTTGGTACCTGCTGATCTGTATTTGGGATCTGCATAAATATTATGCAAAAGCAACTTTTCTTACCTTCTTGGTACCTGCTGATCTGTATTTGGGATCTGCATAAATATTATGCAAAAGCAACTTTTCTTACCTTCTTGGTACCTGCTGATCTGTATTTGGGATCTGCATGAATATTATGCAAAAGCAACTTTTCTTACCTTCTTGGTACCTGCTGATCTGTATTTGGGATCTGCATTAATCTTGAAAAATTCCGCGCGTCCACCTTTGTCTCCTCAGTTCCCAAACGTTTACTGAGTGTTGTTAAAAGGAAAGGCCATGTAACACAGTGGTGAACATGCCCATGTGACAATTTTTTTGCAATATGTTGCTGCCATTAAATTCGAAGTTAATAATTCAGTTGGAACATTAAATATCTTGTCTTTGTAGTATATTTAATTGAATATACCGTATTTTTCGGACTATAAGTCGCAGTTTTTTTCATAGTTTGGCCGGGCTCCAGTGCGACTTATATATGTTTTTTTTTTTAATTATTATTATGCATTTTTAGCAGGTGCGACTTATACTCCAGTGCGACTTATACTCCGAAAAATACGGTAAGTTGAAAAGGATTTGCAAATCATTGTATTCTGTTTTTATTTACCATTTACACAATGTGACAACTTCACTGCTTTTGAGTTTTTGTCATGACTTGGTCCTGGGGTTTAGTTTTTCTCGAAGGCAACGGAAAATTGGCTCGGGCGAGACGGGAATGTGGGTACATTTTTATTTAAACACTATAAATACAAAACAAGGAAGTAAACAAAAGGCGCGCACAATGGCGGAGAACAAACTATGAAACCAAACACTTGCACAAAGGCAAACACTATGAACAACAAAAAACACTAACTGTGGCAATAATAAACAAAACTTACTTGGCATGGACAAAAAGGAGCAGTGTGAACGATGGACATGAAAAAAGAGTCAGAAATGTGCAGAGCATAAATGTGGGGATGTCACCAGAAAGACAAACTGAAAACAATGAACTTAAATACTCCAGACATGATTAACGAAAACAGGTGCGTGCCTCAAAACGTGAAACAGGTGCGTGACGTGACAGGTGAAAACTAATGGGTTGCTATGGTGATAAACAAGAGTGCACAATGAGTCCAAACGTGGAACAGGTGAAACTAATGGGTAATCATGGAAACAAGACAAAGGAGTGAAAAGCCAGAAACTAAAGAGTCCAATAACTAAACAAAACATGACTAAGACAAAACATGATTACACAGACATGACAGTTTTGTATTTAGGCTCAATGTTTACTAAGATTTAACTACAGTGCTTCCCTGTTGTCCAGCAATGTTTAGTTCCAAATAGTGTTGTCCCGATACCAATATTTTCAGAATCAGAATCAGCTTTATTGTCATTACGCAAGGTAATGAGATTGAGGCCATTCCATACAGTGCGATGTGTGCATGCTAGAAAAACAATGTGCAAATATATAAAAATATAAAAAATGTAGAAGTGCAATGAATATGGTGTGAAATGAATATATACATGAAAAAAAAAAATGAAAAAAAAAAACAGGGTGGTTGGTGGAATGGGTTATTGCACCGAAGAGAAGGCAGTTATGAGGGACAATGGGGCAGTCCGTTCAGGATGGTTATGGCCCTGGGGAAGAAGCTGTTCTTTAGCCTGTTTGTTTTGGTTTTAATGCACCTGTAGCGCTTCCCAGAGGGCAGCAGGTGGAACAGGTCAGAGCCAGGGTGGGTGCCGGTAACAAAATTATTCCGATACTTTTCGGTACTTTTCTAATTTAATGGGACCACAATAAATGTCGTTATTGGCTTTATTTTAACAAAAAATATTAGGGTACATTAAACATATGTTTATTATTGCAAGTTTATCCTTAAATAAAATAGTGAACATACTAAACAACTTGTCTTTTAGTAGTAAGTAAGCAAACAAAGACTTCTAATTAGTCTGCTGACATATGCAGTAACATATTGTGTCATTTATACACCTATTTTTTTGTCAACATTATTAAGGACAAGTGGTAGAAAATGAATTATTAATCTACTTGTTCATTTACTGTTAATATCTGCTTACTTTCCCTTTTAGCATGTTCTATCTACTCTTCTTTTAAAATGTAATAGTCACTTATTCTTCTGTTGTTTGGATACTTTACATTAGTTTTGGATGATACCACACATTTGGGTATCAATCCGATACCAAGTAGTTACAGGATCATACATTGGTCATATTCAAAGTCCTCATGTGTCCAGGGACATATCTTCTGAGTTTTTAAACATATTATAAATTAAAAAAAAACGAAAGAAGAAAATATCGACGTAATCATAGTAGTATCAACTAAATAGGCTACAGTGGATGTCAGGTGTAGATCCACCAATGGCGTTTGTTTACATTGTGACACCGGTGAGCTATGGTGTGTAGTGAAGCATGTTTAGCTATTCCTCTGTGATTAGATAATAAGGCCCACCTGGGCCATCTACGCACATGTCGCTGGCACACCCCGCTTTGCTGCAGGCCCGCAGGCCACGCCCCCCTCCACACTGACATTTTTAAGGTTTATTTTAAATGAATACAGACATTGACAAAGCTCATTGTAAATTGATTTTGTTGCTGACTGGGCTCCATTCAATGAGAGTTTAACACAGCAGGAACCCTCTCTACATGTTTTTAATTTGTTTTAACAACTTTTTTTTTTGTTTTTTTTACCCCTTTCTGAGAAACTTTGTAATAATTTTTTTTACCAAACTCCGTATTGGAACTATTTCCACAGAAAAACATTTTTTTCACCCTGCTTTCAATTGGACTTCTTGCCAGAGGAATACGCTTGTTTTCCCACCGCGTGCTCGTGTCCGTGCACGGGGGCTCGCAGACATGACGTCACGCGCAACCCAGCAATAATGCAATGTGTCGGGTATTATTAGAACTCGGGAGGAGCGATCGCATTACTCAGCATGGCAGAAAAGTTCCAGGACTGGTGTCAAAAGAATCAAAAAGTCGAATGCACTTTTCCACCCTACAATGATTGATTCAATAATTAGTACAAATAACAAGGTACAGGCAAGTGTTTTTTTTAACTTCCAAATGTACTGACAGTTTGGACTAAACTCATGATTTATATTCTTGTGTTTTTGAATGTAAGAGCCTACCACAGACCACTATGCACTCCCACGCTTCTGTTTTTTTAAGTTGGTTCATTGGTACTTATTTTTGAACAAACATCTGTCATCCACATTATTCACTCTGGTCAAAATACAAACCCCGTTTCCATATGAGTTGGGAAATTGTGTTAGATGTAAATATAAACGGAATACAATGATTTGCAAATCCTTTTCAACCCATATTCAATTGAATGCACTAAAAAGACAACATATTTGATGTTCAAACTCATAAACTTTATTTTTTTTTTGCAAATAATAATTAACTTAGAATTTCATGGCTGCAACACGTGCCAAAGTAGTTGGGAAAGGGCATGTTCACCACTGTGTTACATGGCCTTTCCTTTTAACAACACTCAGTAAATGTTTGGGAACTGAGGAGACACATTTTTGAAGCTTCTCAGGTGGAATTCTTTCCCATTCTTGCTTGATGTACAGCTTAAGTTGTTCAACAGTCCGGGGGTCTCCGTTGTGCTATTTTAGGCTTCATAATGCGCCACACATTTTCAATGGGAGACAGGTCTGGACTACAGGCGGGCCAGTCTAGTACCCGCACTCTTTTACTATGAAGCCACGTTGATGTAACACGTGGCTTGGCATTGTCTTGCTGAAATAAGCAGGGGCGTCCATGGTAACGTTGCTTGGATGGCAACATATGTTGCTCCAAAACCTGTATGTACCTTTCAGCATTAATGGCGCCTTCACAGATGTGTAAGTTACCCATGTCTTGGGCACTAATACACCCCCATACCATCACACATACTGGCTTTTCAACTTTGCGCCTAAAACAATCCGGATGGTTCTTTTCCTCTTTGGTCCGGAGGACACGACGTCCACAGTTTCCAAAAACAATTTGAAATGTGGACTCGTAAGACCACAGAACACTTTTCCACTTTGTATCAGTCCATCTTAGATGAGCTCAGGCCCAGCGAAGCCGACGGCATTTCTGGGTGTTGTTGATAAACGGGTTTTGCCTTGCATAGGAGAGTTTTAACTTGCACTTACAGACGTAGCGACCAACTGTCGTTACTGACAGTGGGTTTCTGAAGTGTTCCTGAGCCCATGTGGTGATATCCTTTACACACTGATATCGCTTGTTGATGCAGAACAGCCTGAGGGATCGAAGGTCACGGGCTTAGCTGCTTACGTGCAGTGATTTCTCCAGATTCTCTGAACCCTTTGATGATATTACGGACCGTAGATGGTGAAATCCCTAAATTCCTTGCAATAGCTGGTTGAGAAAGGTTTTTCTTAAACTGTTCAACAATTTGCTCACGCATTTGTTGACAAAGTAGTGACCCTCGCCCCATCCTTGTTTGTGAATGACTGAGCATTTCATGGAATCTACTTTTATACCCAATCATGGCACCCACCTGTTCCCAATTAGCCCGTTCACCTGTGGGATGTTCCAAATAAGTGTTTGATGAGCATTCCTCAACTTTATCAGTATTTATTGCCACCTTTCCCAACTTCTTTGTCACGTGTTGCTGGCATCAAATTCTAAAGTTAATGATTATTTGCAAAAAAAAAAATGTTTATGAGTTTGAACATCAAATATGTTGTCTTTGTAGCATATTCAACTGAATATGGGTTGAAAATGATTTGCAAATCATTGTATTCCGTTTATATTTACATCTAACACAATTTCCCAACTCATATGGAAACGGGGTTTGTACAAAGAGCAAGTGAAAAATGTCAGACTGTACACAAAAAAAAAAACAGTAAGACCCAAGACATGGAGGATGTGTATTTCATCTGATTTATTATGCCTCATTTACCTTCCATCTCTGGTGGAACTAATGGTCCATAAAAGCTGTGTAGATAATGTTCGTAGATTAAAAGGGAAGTAAAAGACGGTATGAATCAATCACAAAACAGACTGATCCGTTCTTGGAATAATGTGCATCATTCATTTAAAAAGCAGACCCAGAAAACATATGCGTTACAATTCAGTCGACTTCATTGCTCTTGTTTTCTTTTCTCGCTCTATTACTCATAATACATCAAACATTGGTTATTGCTAATGAAGAACTGCATTTGAAGACACATTTACACCAGGCCGACAATACATACAAGATATACAAGAGTCTTTGTTACATATAAAAGTGATATTAAATGTTTATGAATTGATACGTTTTTTTTTTTTAAATCTCCATTAAAACTATCATTGTTCACCTGTAGGATGTTCCAAATAAGTGTTTGAAGAGCATTCTTCAACGTTCTCAGTCTTTTTTGCCACTTGTGCCAGCTTTTTTTTAAACAAATTCCAAATGAGCTAATATTTGCAAAAAATAAAGTTTTCCATTTCTA
Organism: Nerophis lumbriciformis; assembly: GCF_033978685.3. Lineage (NCBI taxonomy): Eukaryota > Metazoa > Chordata > Actinopteri > Syngnathiformes > Syngnathidae > Nerophis > Nerophis lumbriciformis. Next base: position 5,107,252 of record NC_084559.2, on the reverse strand, counting down.
ACGTCTATTCAATTGAATATAAGATGAAAAGGATTTACAAATCATTGTATTCTGTTTTTATTTACCATTTACGCAACGTGACAACTTCACTGCTTTTGGGGGTTTATAGTTTAGATCTATTAGGAACTCTCTCTCTCTCACACACACACACACACACACACACACACACACACACACACACACACACACACACACACACACACACACACACACACACACACACACACACACATTCCTGTATTTCTGACCTTCTTGAGACCTCTGAAAAATGCCTACCTCTTTAGGACCACCCTTTCTGGATATATAAAGATGTGTATTTACAACATTAATAATATATACATACTATGCAAATATAAAAAAAACTTGTTGTGAAAAATGAGTTGGAATTTCACTAGAAAAAGTTAGAATTTTGGCGGTGTTATAATAAAAGTCGTAATTTTGCTCGAGAGCAAGTCAAAATTTTATGGGAAAAACTGAACATTTGTGCAATATTATGATAAAAGTTGGAATTTTACTCAATAACAGTTGCAGTTTTACAAGAAAAAGCTTAAAACTTAGGCAATTTGATGAAAAGAGTCATAATTTTACTCGACAAAAGTCACAATTTTATAAGAAGACTTTAAAACTTTGGCAATGTTATGATAATAATCGGAATTTTACTCGGCAAAATGATGACAAAAGTCATCATTTTACTCAAAAAATTTCACTATTTTACGGGAACAACAAACAATTGGCAATTTTGTGATAAAAGTCAGAATTTTGGTATGACAAATGTCGCCATTTTGCATTAAAAAGTCATAATTTTACATTAAAAGAAGGAAATAATTTTTAAGAGAAAATATTGCAATATTACAGAAACAAAAAGAATATGAGGAATTGTTCTCAATTTTATAAGAAAAAAGTCGACAAATTGTGAGAAAAAGACTGCTTTGAATTCATTTATTTATTTTGGAATTTTTTTGTTTGTAATTGCTTTTTAATTTTCATTTTTTACTTCAAGTTATTACACTATGTCTCTATATACATTTTTTATTTATTTTTTTATAATTAATTTTGGCCAAAGGGGGCGCATTTCAATTTCTTACACACACTTGTTATTACATATGTTGGCCAGAGGGGGAGCACTTCCAATTTTTAAACACACTTGTAATTTCATATGTTGACCAGAGGGGAGAGCACTTTTAAAACCGACACAGTCAATTTGAAAAATCCCTCCTTTTTGTTTGTAATTGCTTTTTAATCTTCATTATTTACTTCAAGTTATTCCACTATGTCTCTATATACATATATATATATATATATATATATATATTTTATAATTAATTTTGGCCAAAGGGGGAGCGTTTCAATTTCTTACACACACTTGTTATTATATATGTTGACCAGAGGGGGAGCACTTCCAATTTTTAAACACACTTGTTATTTCATATGTTGACCAGAGGGGAGAGCACTTTTAAAACCGACACAGTCAATTTGAAAAATCCCTCCTTTTTGTTTGTAATTGCATTTTAATCTTCATTATTTACTTCAAGTTATTACACTATGTCTCTATATACATATATATATATATATTTTATAATTAATTTTGGCCAAAGGGGGAGCGTTTCAATTTCTTACACACACTTGTTATTACATATGTTGGCCAGAGGGGGAGCACTTCCAATTTTTAAACACACTTGTTATTTCATATGTTGACCAGAGGGGAGAGCACTTTTAAAACCGACACAGTCAATTTGAAAAATCCCTCCTTTTTGGGACCACCCTCATTTTGATAGATTTCACCACCAGGGGGTGTAAATGAGACATTCTCTATTAGATGCGATGGTTTTCCGTATTGGGACCATGATTTATGTCATCACTTGTTCACACCTCCTCATATGGAAGCTACTTTTCCTTCTTCATGTCTCAAGAAGGGTTGAAATACAAGAAAATACACACAAACACACACACACACTTTTATAACCATGGCAATATCAGAATAAAAGAACCTCAAGACACATTTTGCACAAACACCCCCCACTGAGAAACATATTTAGTTTAGTTTTCATGTTGGGTTTCCAGTCCCCTCTCCCGGAGACGTAAAACCAACATGCCCTCTGTTTTATGAACACACTCAGCAGCTCACGTAAGGTTTAAAATTTCACAGGGGGGGGAAACGTTATGGACTCTAATAAATACGCACACATGTGCTGCTTGTGTAGAGTTATTGGCAATGGCAGGCCACATTAATATGTCACATTAAAGCAGACCGCCTGTTGACAAGCCCTGTGTGACCCTGCACGCACACACACACACACACACACACACACACACACACACACACACACACACACATGCGTGCACACCTTGACATGGCTTGAATACAATGCGAGGCACCTAAACCACTGAGTCGAATGCAAGACGTCTGGAGGTGGATAATGCAAAGCAGAGCTGGATACGTGTCAGCCACCGTCGGGAGGAAATCGCAGCTGTGAGCGACGGAATAAGCGTAAGAAAGAAATGTAGATACAGTGGAGGGAGAGAAGACATCAAAGGCCGAGTGTTTTTCCATACAAAGAGGGTGAGCAGGGCTTCAGATCAGACAAGCTCCTCTGTAAACAAGCTGCTCAGATCCTGCCAGCAGGAGGTTCCCCTTCAGCATGATGCTTTGTCTATCAAAGAGGCCAAGACATGCATGGAGGACCACTGGAGCAGCACTCGCCAATTCACTCTCATACAGAAGGACTGCACCCCTAAACTCCCCATCCAGCTCTAGCAGCAGGAAGATACATCCATGTTTTTTTAAATTGTATTTATTTATAAATTTTTTGTCTTGTCCAGCTACTCAGGCAAATAATATAGTTGATGTGGGTGCCCAGGGGTGGGGGGTGTATATTGTAGCGTCCCGGAAGAGTTAGTGCTGCAAGGGGTTCTGGGTATTTGTTCTGTTGTGCTACGGTGCGGATGTTCTCCCGAAATGTGTTTGTCATTCTTGTTTGGTGTGGGTTCACAGTGTGGCGCATGTTTGTAACAGTGTTAAAGTTGTTTATAAGGCCACCCTCAGTGTGACCTGTGTGGCTGTTGACCAAGTATGGCTGGCATTCACTTGTGTGTGTGTGAAAAGCCGTAGATATTATGTGATTGGACCGGCATGTAAAGGCAGTGCCTTTAAGGTTCGTTGGCGCTCTGTACTTCTCCCTACGTCCGTGTACACAGCGGCGTTTTAAAAAGTCATACATTTTACTTTTTGAAACCGATTCCGTTAATTTTGAAACCGATACCGATGATACTGATCACATTTCATCAAATAATATACTAAAACTGTTGCTCTCGGGCAGTGGTCCCCAACCTTTTTGTAACTGCGGACCGGTCAATGCTTGAAAATGTGTCTCACGGAATGGGGGGGGGGGGCAGTGGGGGGGTATGGTATTTTATTTTTATTTTTATTTTTTTTATTTTATTTTTTTGTCATAAAAAAATACAATCATGTGTGCTTACGGGCTGTATCCCTGCAGACTGTATTGATATATATTGATGTATAATGTAGGAACCAAAATATTAATAACAGAAAGAATTGTGTGCGAATGAGTGTGAATGGGGTAGGGAGGTTTTTTGGATTGGTGCACTAATTGTAAGTGTATCTTGTGTTTTTTATGTTGGTTTAATATATATATATATATATATATATATATACATATATATATATATATATATATATATATATATATATATATATATATATATATATATATATATATATATATATGTATGTGTGTATATATATATATATATATATATATTTATTTTTTTTATTTTTTTATTCTCACGAATTTCTCCCGATTTCCACCCGAACAACAATATTGGGGGCGTGCCTTAAAGACACTGCCTTTAACGTCCTCTCTCACCTGAAACCTTCACCCCTTCCCAGCCGAAAACTGTCCAGGCGTCCGCTTTTCCTCCACATAAACAACGTGCCGGCCCAGTCACATAATAATGTAGCTTTGGACGGGTTTAACAATGGTCTTTACTCGAAGATGTCAAGAAATGCTGACACGTTGCATGACCTTTTAACAGGTTTAATGATAACGCACGGCATACTTGGTCAACAGCCATACAGGTCATACTGAGAGTGGCCGTATAAACAACTCTAACACTGTTACAAATATGGGAAACCACACCAAACAAGAATGACAAACACATTTCGGGAGAACTTCCGCACCGTAACATAACATAAACACAACAGAACAAATACCCAGAATCTCTTGCAGCACTAACTCTTACGGGACGCTACAATAACATCTACGGCTTTTGGAGCTGCACACACAACAAGGAGACGAAGCAGAAGAACAAAGAAGAGACATGGCGACGACGAGTAAGAAGAAGAAATACGCTTGCAAGTTCCAAAATGATTGGAAAAAAGTAGAGATGTCCGATAAATGCTTTAAAATGTAATATCGGAAATTATCGGTATCGTTTTTTTTTATTATCAGTATCGTTTTTTTAATTTTTTTTTTTTTATTAAATCAACATAATAAACACAAGATACACTTACAATTAGTACACTAACCCAAAACACCTCCCTCCCCCATTCACACTCATTCACACAAAAGGGTTGTTTCTTTCTGTTATTAATATTCTGGTTCCTACATTATATATCAATATATATCAATACAGTCTGCAAGGGATACAGTCCGTAAGCACACATGATTGTGCGTGCTGATGGTCCACTAATAGTACTAACCTTTAACAGTTAATTTTACTCATTTTCATTAATTACTAGTTTCTATGTAACTGTTTTTTTATTATTTCACTTTCTTTTTTTATTCAAGAAAATGTTTTTAACTTATTTATCTTATTATATTGTATTACTTTTTTTAAAAAGGACCTTATCTTCACTATACCTGGTTGTCCAAATTAGGCATAATAATGTGTTAATTCCACGACTGCATATATCGGTATCGGTTGATATCGGTATCAGTAATTAAGAGTTGGACAATATCGGAATATCGGATATCGGCAAAAAGACAGAACAGAACAAATACCCAGAATCTTATGCAGCACTAACTCTTCCGGGACGCTACAATAACATCTACGGCTTTTGGAGCTCAGTGCACAACTGCACACACACACAACAAGAAGGAGACGAAGCAGAAGAACGAAGAAGAGACACGGCGACGACGAGTAAGAAGAAGAATATCGGATATCGGCAAAAAGCCATTATCGGACATCCCTAGAAAAAAAGAATTTCATTTCATCCAGAAAAGCTCGAAGGGGAAGGGGTATGCAGCCTGCACCTCAACCTCGCCCCCCCGATCTCCTGATTTCAGAAGTCTCAAGGTTGGCAAGTATGCCTCCAACTTCTTCCGATGTGTTCTCCTTCGAGTGTTCCACAGGTTTCTTTCCTCAAAGCTTCCTCCCCAGTCCCACCTCTTGCAGCCATTAAACTCTCGTTCTGTTCTCAGGAAAAACACCTTCCTCCAAAAGTGTGTACCGCCGTTGCACTTTGGCATAGTTTGCCGCGGGAAAACATCAAGTGGAAGTTCTCCAAAAAAAAAAAAAAAAAAAAGTATTTTCTTCCCCTAAAAACAAGATGGTGATTATCCACAGACTTGTAAGTAATTGTGGGCCTGACTTCTTCCCGCCCGTCTTCTCAATGGGCTTCAGGAGGAAGCTTTACAAGCTCTTCTCCACGCTCATCCTCCACTGATCAAAGCCTGCTCACACACACACATTTCCCCTTGCAGACAATGCCTTTTTTCTCAAGGTGCTGTCAGGTTTCCTTCTTTGCTTTAATTTCATCTCTTAAACTTTTTCTTTTTTTTTTAATCCCCGTACCCCCTGCCTCCTTTCCCTCTCCTCCTTTTGTGAGGCCTGTCAGCTGTGACAGTTTGTTGCCAGGAGGGACTTGTGGGAAGAGAAGGTAGGTGCACTTTTACAAAGAGGCTTCACCTCACTCACGCTGTCACTCAAAGCCTGACTTGCCCTCACACACACACACACACACATGCACAAGCGAGACGACACACCCATGCAACCCACAACAATGTGACGCTGCACCCACTTAGACGTGACGCACACCTTGACCTTGTGTTTGCATCCGTGCTAAACAAAAGGGGTAGGCAGGGCGGGGAGAGACATTTGCTTCAGTGTGCGAGTCGAGTCTCAGATCGTAAGCCAGGAGGAAACCCGGCGCGAAAGAGCGGCGGTGGAGACGCCGGCAGAACCGGCGCTGACGGGGCTTAGATGACAGACACAAGCTGACAGACGCTGACATCTCCCTGTCGCCTCGGGGAGTGAAACCTGAGGAGTCCTGCTGGCAGCCATAACTACCAGCCAGCCCTCGCAGGCCTAATCCCTTAAAAAGTTCAGAGGAAAAGCACTCAGGTGACAAGAGGGGTACGAGGAGCGAGCGCTTTCCTAATTGCGACCCCTCACCTCGCGCGTATCTGTCTTCGTTTTAGTCGAGACGGTGCAGCTCAGAGCAGGGGGGATAACTTCTCACACAATAACTTTTCTGCTCAGGTTCGGTGGCCACGGATGAAGCTCTGGCTGTCCAAAGTCGGGACCCGGGGTGGACCGCTCGCCTGTGCATCGGTTTGGGACGTCTTTGCGCTGCTGATCTCACTCGGGATGGTCTCCTGGACTCTAACTATTATGTTAGATCCAGTGACATGCAGTCACTAGAGGCAGGTGAGGCGGGGCCTCACCTGCCATCATGGAAAGAAAAAAAATGTAAAAAGAAGAAAAAAAAATTAAATTGTTATATGTATCCAGTGATTATACTATAAAGTTATTTTCCATTTAACTTCACCAGTTTTAGATTATTTTTATTCAAAATCGCTGAATTTTCACATTTGCCGTTCAAATACTGAGAAGAGACGGTGCGGTGAACAGCAGCCAGTTGAGGCACGTCACTCAGTGCCTCAACATGGATTGCGCTATGACTCGGCTAACTGCTGGCCTGCTGTGCAGTGAGACTGTATTGCTATATGAACTATATTATACATTTCCATAGTTTAGTTAGCTGAGGTATATAATGTACAGTGTATTTTGTCAACAACTGTATGTGTGTAAAGTATTTCTTGTGCTGAGCGATCAAAAAACGGCTGCAAAAGACGCACTGGCTGAGGCTCGCCTCCTGCACCCCCGCCGTAGAATTGTTATATCAACTAAAGCCCACACTTAAACTTTCCACGTGCAAGATTGAATCTATTTTAAAAAATTATTTCATAAGAAGCCAAAAAGTGCAAAAACAATAATGTTGGTGTTGGAGGAGTTGTGAATGACTGCAGGGACACAACATTAGATACACCTGCAGACTGCAGGTGTACCTAATTCACAACTCCTCCAACACGAATATTATTGTTTTTGCACTTTTTGGCTTCTTATTAAATAACTTTTGTAACCTATTTTCATGGGCTTTCCTCTTTGTGATGTTAAGTTCCTGTTATGCGCTGTTATACAGTATATGCCTTGAGCTCTTATTTTGAAGGCGCTTAGAGCGGAAGTGATGTCACATTGCGGAGGTTTTTGAAAGAAGGTAAATAAAGTGGTCCTCGTGTAAACTGGAGCCTCCGTGTTTGTTATTTTGTAGTTTCATACAGTATAGGCGACATTTATAAACCCTCGGTTACACTTTTTTAAATAGATTCAATCTTGCACGTGGAAAGTTTAAGTGAGGGCTTTAGTTGCGGTGCATGGACTTAATTTCTAAGTAATGGTAAGACCATAATAACGTTTTTTTTTATTAAATGTGCTTTTTTTGTGTGCTACAGTTTGTATGTGTAAAGTTAAAGTTAAGTTAAAGTACCAATGATTGTCACACACACACTAGGTGTAATGAAATTTGTCCTCTGCATTTGACCCATCCCCTTGTTCACCCCCTGGGAGGTGAGGGGAGCAGTGGGCAGCAGCGGCGCCTGGGAATAATTTTTGGTGATTTAACCCCCAATTCCAACCCTTGATGCTGAGTGCCAAGCAGGGAAGAATGCTGGTATGAGCTTTTAAACATAACCCGTTAACTGCTGCCAATCAAATGGTGAATAAGATACTCTTTAGGGTTCATCCATCCATCCATCCATTTTCTACCGCTTATTCCCTTTGGGGTCGCGGGGGGCGCTGGAGCCTATCTCAGCTACAATCGGGCGGAAGGCGGAGTACACCCTGGACAAGTCGCCACCTCATCGCAGGGCCAACACAGATAGACAGACAACATTCACACTCACATCCACACATATGTTTGTAAATCTGACTGTGATGAAGTCAGTGCCTCACCAGCCATCAACCTCACCGCACGTCACTGGTTAGATCCACTATGAACTGGACTCTCACTATTATGTTAGATCCACTACGGACTGGACTCTCACACTATTATGTTAGATCCACTATGGACTGGACTCTCTCATTATTATGTTAGATCCACTATGGACTGGACTCTCACAATATTATGTTAGATCCACTCAACGTCTAGCCATGTTTTGTAGTTTTGGAGATGAGTTACAATCTTACGTTACAATCAGAGATGTGATCCCAATGATGGGATCAGATCAGGACTTATATTCAATTTCTTTTTTTATCGGATTAGCGATCTGCTGATGAGCTGCCAGCTCAATGTTTGCATAAAACAACTTGTTATTGTGGCATCAAAAGAATGGAAGAAAAAATCAAGCACATTGTACAAGGTAATGGTATTAACAATGTGAACAATTAGTATATTTGAATTTCCATTGCCTCTGTAAGGCCCCCTCAATCGGCCCGGCTCAAAAGGCAACATGCCGGGTGTTATAAAATCACCTGGAGCTCTAGTAAAGTTTGTGTGCAGGCTGTCATGGCTTCAAAAGACGGCTGTTCCCCCCTTTGACGGGCAAACGTGCCTCATCAAACACCAACCATTAAAACTTCAACAGAGAGCCACTCAGCTCCCAGGAACAGGGATGTTAGCTTGTCAGTGGGGTGACAGATTTAGCACAAAGGAGGCATTTGGTAGGAGTGGGTATACTGGCCCAGTCAAAAGGTCGGATGGTGCCAATCCCTTGCCGTTAATCTTATATTTTATTGAGCACCATCAGTTCAAAGTGTCCTCTCTGAACTGAAAATACGTCGGCAAACAAAACCAGCTTTTTAAAAAAATATGCGTCTTATAGCCCGGTGCGCCTAAAGTACGGAGTAATTCTGGTTTTGCTTACCGACCTCGAAGCAATTTTATTTGGTACATGGTGTAATGATGAGTGTGACCAGTAGATGGCAGTTAAACATAAGAGATACGTGTAGGTTGAGCTATAATGGCAATATGACTCAAGTAAACAACACCAGCATTGTATATGTTCCATTGAAAATATAGAACATTATACACGGCGCTCAAAATTCCATCAAAATGTTTTAGTACGACTTTGGTAAGCTACGAAGCCGCACAACGTAATGGATTGTCGGCGCATTACGGATACCATAGTCAGACGTACTGTGCTTCAACATAGGAGTATTATTATGGTGTGTGTATAAGTTAAGACATATTATCTGGATTTTTGTTTCGCAATATTATGCAAAATCAACTTTTCTTACCTTCTGGTACCTGCTGATCTGTATTTGGGATCTGCATAAATCCTGAAAAATTGCGGGCTTCCGCCTTTGTAGTCCGTGGCGACACCGTAGTCGATAAGCTTCTTCTTCTTCTCTATCTTCTTGTTCATCAATCAATCAATCAATGTTTATTTGTATAGCCCTAAATCACAAGTGTCTCAAAGGGCTGCACAAGCCACAACGACATCCTCGGTACAAAGCCCACATAAGGGCAAGGAAAAACTCACCCCAGTGGGACGTCGATGTGAATGACTATGAGAATGTTATGGGACATTTATCCTTCACTGTTGCCATTTCTAATATAAGGTAGTGTAACGTTCTTACTTATATCTGTCAGTAATCTCGTCATGAAAGCGCTAAAACATACCGGTGTAGTGAGTTTACATTATTCACCCAAGGAACTTTAGTTATTAGAGAGTTCCGGTCGGACGTTTTTTTTTCCCGGGACACGTTTCCGGCGTTGTTGTTGCACTAGTGAGCCACGGATGAGGAAATGCTGCTCCGTTATTGATTGAAGTAAAGTCTGAATGTCATTAAAACAGTTAGCTCCATCTTTTGACACTTCTTCCACCCCCGTCCTTGCACGCTACACCGCTACAACAAAGATGACGGGGAGAAGACGCTGCCAAAGGTGAGCCACGTAAATAAGACCGCCCACAAAACGGCGCATCCTGAAGAGACTGTCAGAAAGCGGCTTGAAGATGATCTATGCAATATTTTGACCAAAGAACCGCCATCACATGTTATGTAGACTACAAGGAAGTGTTTAAATTTAGAAACAAATTACAATAATATGGCTCCTTTAATGCACCTTATAATCCGGTGCGCCTTATATATGAAAAAAGATCAAAAATAGACCATTCATTGGTAGTGCAGTCATGATACGTGACCCGGATCATGTTTTTGTTGTTTTTCTGTTAGTTTTGGACTCCCTCAGTTCCTGTTTTGTGCACCCTTGAGTTTGTTTTAGTTACCGTGGTTGCTTATTATTTTCACCTGCCTCTGATTGGTGTTCGGGACGCTCACCTGTTTCCCAAGCACTAATCAGAGGCATTATTTAAGCCTGCCTTTGCCGGTCAGTCAGGCTGGCTTCATTCTGTTACGTACGGGTAGGGTGCATCTTGCTGCAAGGTTCGTTCCCCCGGGATGCGGACGGACCACTCCGGAAAGGACGTGCAGGTAGGAACATGATTTATTCTCAGAACTCGAACAAGTACCCAAACAGAAAACAAGCCAAAAGAGAAACGCGCCGATCGCACTGGACGCTAGGGCTAACACTTTGCATGGACTAGAGACAGGCAATACTCACATAATAGTAGCATACTTGCCAAACCTCCCGATTTTCCCGGGAGACTCCCGAATTTCAGTGCCCCTCCCGAAAATCTCCCGGGGCAACCATTCTCCCGAATTTCTCCCGATTTCCACCCGGACAACAATATTGGGGGCTTGCCTTAAAGGCACTGCCTTTAAAGTCCTCTCTCACCTGAAACCTTCACCCCTTAACAGCCTCATGCTGTCCAGGCATCCGCTTTTCCTCCATATAAACAACATACCGGCCTAGTAACATAACAATGTAATGTTGGACGGGTTTAATACAATAGTCTTTACTCGAAGATGTCAAGAAATGCTGTCTCTTTGTATGACCTTTTAACTGGTTTAATGATTACGCAAGGCATGCTTAGTCAACAGTCATACAGGTCACACTGACGGTGGCCGTATAAACAACTTTAACACTGTCACAAAATGCGCTGTGAAACCACACCAAACAAGAATGACAAACACATTTTGGGAGAATATCCGCACCGTACCAGAACATAAACGCAACAGAACAAATACCCAGTAGAGATGCGCGGATAGGCAATTATTTCATCCGCAACCGCATCACAAAAGTCGTCAACCATCCGCCATCCACCCGAACTAACATTTAATCAGAACCGTACCCGCCCGCCATCCGCCACCCGCCCGTTGTTATATATCTAATATAGACGATGCAAGGCATTAGTGAGGTTATAAAGCTTTTGCCTGTTAAAGAAAGGAGACTGATCCAATGCAGCAGAGACATTCAATGCGTACCAGACGCACACCAGTGCGCAATCATCTGGGAGCCGCGCTGAACGCACCTCCAAGCGCGCTCGCGCCACTCAAACTGCTGCAGGCAGCTGCGTTCTATCTTGTTTTAACATCCTGTGGCACTCTTCTGGGATCACGGCGGACGAAACTGCTCATGCTCAGGGTGTTTGTGGAGGGTCGGGGTTTTGCACAAATGTGATGCACCATGTTAGATGTCCCGGTTTTGTGACTGTCGTAGACATAAACAGCGTCGCAGCTCTTGCAAATCACGTAGCCAGCATTACTATCATCCTGATTTACAACCTCATAAAAACGAGTCCACGCTGAACTTTTCTGGCCTTTTTTTCCCCTGGTCTTTAGTATTCCCTTTTTTAGTTTGTCGCGTACCACGTTTGCTGCCGGCGTTGCCATCTCTTTTTTTTTTTCTTCTTCTGTTGTGGCGTGCTGCAGGTGCCTGCTCGTTTTTCGTATGTGGGTAACAACATTTAACTATGTATATATATTTCCGAATTGGTTTAACTGCCACCCGCCTGAATCTATTTAAAATCAAATTTTTTTTTATTTCAACCGCCCGACCCGACCCGCGGATAAAATCTAATTTTTTTAAATTTCAACCGCCCGACCCGCGGATAATCCGCGGACTCCGCGGTTGTGTCCGCAAACCGCGCATCTCTAATACCCAGAATCCCTTGCAGCACTTACTATTCCGGGACGCTACAATAACATCTAAGGATTTTGGAGCTCAGTGCACAACTGAGCTGAAGGAGACGAAACAGAAGAACGAAGAAGAGACACGGCGACGACGAGAAAGAAGAAGAAATACGCTTGCAAGTTCCAAAATAATTGGAAAAAATAATTTAATTTAATCCAGAGAAGCTCGAAGCCCCCCAACCCCACCCCCAACAACCCCCCATCTCCCGAATTTGGAGGTCTCAAGGTTGGCAAGTATGAATAGTAGCTTGAAGCAAACAATGAAGCCAGGCCGACTGACCGGCAAAGGCAGGCTTAAATAATGCCTCTGATTAGTGCTCGGGAATCAGGTGAGCGTCCCGAACACTAATAATAAGCAACTAAAACAAACTCAAGGGTGCACAAAACAGGAACTGAGGGAGTCCAAAACTAACAGAAAAATAACAAAAACATGATCCGGGCCACGGATCATGACAAGTGCGCCTTATAATCCTTATAACAACGGATGAAAATTAGCTATAGTGCTAACTCCGGCATATTTGCATTGTTGCTCTATGTTGATGAATATGCATTGTCCTAATTCAAGTAAATAAAATAAATGAGTAAATAAAATAAATGGTCCGGAAAACACGGTAAGCTGTTGAGTGACAATATTCCGTATTGTTCGTGCAATATTTGATATGTGGGCTGGTTCTTACACCTGTTCAAAGTGAACCTTTTGTAATATTAGACAAGTATTTGTGTGCGATCCTCACTTATTCAGCTCGAGTATCTTCTTTCCACTCGTTCTCCTTGGGCAGACGACGCGTTGCTGTGACTGACAACTGCAATCATTGCACTGCGTTGGGAAATATACGTATGACTGACATTCAGCTCTTCTGATTGAGGGGGAGGCTGGCCTGGAGGGGGGGTGAGTGAGCATGAAATTAAACAGAAAACAAAATCCTTCCTTGCATGACAACTCCCCCCCATCCCTCCGCTTCGTCAATCCTCCCGCCTCCACTTTGTTGCCTCCTTTGCGTCGTCTTCCCGCTCCTGTCATTTCCTTTTACAGCTAAATCCGTTTTGATAGCGAATCAGCACGGGCTTGCCAAATGACAGATAATCCTTCACAGTTTTATCACCAAAGCCTCCTCTTCCTATTTTGTCTCGCAGCATGGAGAGTCTGTACAGCTGCTGTGTTGGCTGATACGATCTGCCAGCCCATGCGGGTTGTGGCGGATGAACAGGTGGAAGCTTGCCTTCACAGCCTTAAATGTACAGTAATAGTCATGATTTATTTTCATTTAAATTAGATCTGTCATGATCCGTGGTCCGGATCATGTTTTTGTTATGTTCTGTTAGTTTTGGACTCTTTTAGTTCCTGTTTGACACCTGAGTTTGTTTTAGTTACCATGGCTACTTATGATTTTCACCTGACTCTGGTGTTCGGGACGCGCACCTGCTTCTAATCAGAGGACTATTTAAGCCTGCCTTTGCAAGTCAGTCGTCCTGGCGTCATTAGTTGTTTGCCTCATGCCTGGACTACGTAAGTCTTGGTTGCTTCATGCCACAGTTTCGTATTGGTTTCATGCCACAGTTTCGTGTTTGTGCTATGCCATAGTTAATGCCAGTTATTTCATGCCACAGTTTTGTGTGGAAGCAGTGCAATGTCAACACCGTGTATGGTGGGGATGGTGTTCTGCTGACCTCGACTGCGGATGTTGTGGATCGGTGGAGGGAATACTTCAAAGACCTCCTCAATCCTACCAGCACGTCTTCCTATGAGGAAGCAGGGCCTGGGGAATCTGTGGTGGGCTCTCCTATTTCTGGGGCTGAGGTTGCCGAGGTAGTTAAAAAGCTCCTCGGTGGCAAGGCCCCGGGGGTGGATGAGATCCGCCCGGAGTTCCTTAAGGCTCTGGATGTTGTGGGGCTGTCTTGGTTGACAAGACTCTGCAACATAGCGTGGACATCGGGGGCGGTACCTCTGGATTGGCAGACCGGGGTGGTGGTTCCTCTCTTTAAGAAGGGGAACCGGAGGGTGTGTTCCAACTATCGTGGGATCACACTCCTCAGCCTTCCCGGTAAGGTCTATTCAGGTGTACTGGAGAGGAGGCTACGCCGGATAGTCGAACCTCGGATTCAGGAGGAACAGTGTGGTTTTCGTCCTGGTCGTGGAACTGTGGACCAGCTCTATACTCTCGGCAGGGTCCTTCAGGGTGCATGGGAGTTTGCCCAACCAGTCTACATGTGCTTTGTGGACTTGGAGAAGGCATTCGACCGTGTACCCCGGGAAGTCCTGTGGGGAGTGCTCAGAGAGTATGGGGTAACGGACTGTCTTATTGTGGCGGTTCGCTCCCTGTATAATCAGTGTCAGAACTTGGTCCGCATTGCCGGCAGTAAGTCGGACCCGTTTCCAGTGAGGGTTGGACTCCGCCAGGGCTGCCCTTTGTCACCGATTCTGTTCATAACCTTTATGGACAGAATTTCTAGGCGCAGTCAGGGCGTTGAAGGTATCTGGTTTGGTGGCTGCAGGATTAGGTCTCTGCTTTTTGCAGATGATGTGGTCCTGATAGCTTTATCTGGCCAAGATCTTCAGCTCTCACTGGATCGGTTCGCAGCCGAGTGTGAAGCGACTGGGATGGGAATCAGCACCTCCAAGTCCGAGTCCATGGTTCTCGCCCGGAAAAGGGTGGAGTGCCATCTCCGGGTTGGGGAGGAGATCTTGCCCCAAGTGGAGGAGTTCAAGTACCTCGGAGTCTTGTTCACGAGTGAGGGAAAAGTGGATCGTGAGATCGACAGGCGGATCGGTGCGGCGTCTTCAGTAATGCGGACGCTGTATCGATCCGTTGTGGTGAAGAAGGAGCTGAGCCGGAAGGCAAAGCTCTCGATTTACCGGTCGATCTACGTTCCCATCCTCACCTATGGTCATGAGCTTTGGGTCATGACCGAAAGAACAAGATCACGGGTACAAGCGGCCGAAATGAGTTTCCTCCGCCGGGTGGCGGGGCTCTCCCTTAGAGATAGGGTGAGAAGCTCTGTCATCTGGGGGGAGCTCAAAGTAAAGCCGCTGCTACTCCACATCGAGAGGAGCCAGATGAGGTGGTTCGGGCATCTGGTCAGGATGCCACCCAAACGCCTCCCTAGGGAGGTGTTTCGGGCACGTCCGACCGGTAGGAGGCCACGGGGAAGAACCAGGACACGTTGGGAAGACTATGTCTCCCGGCTGGCCTGGGAATGCCTCGGGATCCCCCGGGAGGAGCTGGACGAAGTGGCTGGGGAGAGGGAAGTCTGGGCTTCCCTGCTTAGGCTGCTGCCCCCGCGACCCGACCTCGGATAAGCGGAAGAAGATGGATGGATGGAGTTTTGTGTTTGTTTCATGCCACAGTTTCGTGAGGTTCATGTCTATAGTTTCATGTCATAAGTTTTTGCCTTTGCTTCCGCGTGCGATAGGCACGCTTGCCTTCGGGTTGTTTTCTGTTTTTTGTACCCTTTTGAGTTTTGGGAAATAAATATGTTCCTACCTGCACGCCTTGTCCGGAAAAGTCCGTCTGCCTTCCTGGGAGAACGACCCCGCAGTAAGCTGCAACCCTGCCGTGACAAGATAATTTATTTAGACTTAGTTTTCCTTTTATTGTCATTGAAATTTGAACTGTACATCACAGATAAGAACCAAAGTTCCTTGCATTAGCTGGTTGTAGTGCAGGATAAAAGAGCAATAAGGTGCAGATATCAATAAATAGATTACTGTACAGATATATATATATTGCACTTTTGCATATGCATCCACGTTTATGGATGTATGTTATATTGTCTTTATATTCCAGCGAGTTAATCCATTTTTCAGGGGAATTGAGGGGATAATTATGATGTGTTCAAGGGTCTGAAGAAACTGTTACAGAACCTGGAGGTTCTGCTACGGAGGCTGCGGAACCTCTTTCTAGAGTCCAGCAGTGGAAACAGTCCTTGGTGGGGGTGGGGGGGAACAGGTTGGTACCATGATTGGGTATAAAAGCAGCTTCCATGAAATGCTCAGTCGTTCACAAACAAGGATGGAGCGAGGGTCACCGCTTTGTCGACAAAATGCCTGAGCAAATTGTCGAACAGTTTAAGAACATCATTTCTCAACGAGCTATTGCAAGGAATTTAGGGATCTCGCCATCTACGGTCCGCAACATCATCAAAAGGTTCAGAGAATCTGGAGAAATCACTGCACGTAAGCGGCGAGGCTGAAAACCAACATTGAATGCCTGTGACCTTCGATCCCTCGGGCGGTACTGCATCAAAAACCAACATCAGTGTTAAAGTTAAGTTAAAGTTAACGTACCAATGATTGTCACACACACACTATGTGTGGTGAAATTTGTCCTCTGCATTTGACCCATGGGGAGCAGTGGGCAGCAGCAGTGCTGCGCCCGGGAATCATTTTTGGTGATTTAACCCCCAACTCCAACCCTTGATGCTGAGTGCCAAGCAGGGAGGTAATGGGTCCCATTTTTATAGTCTTTGGTATGACTCGGCCGGGGTTTGAACTCACAACCTACCGATCTCAGGACGGACACTCTAACCACTAGACCACTGAGTAGGTAATGAAAGTATGTAAAGGATATCACCACACTCAGAAACACTTCCGAAAACCACTATACTTCAAAAAGAAACTGAAAACTTACCTATTAACCACCTATCTCTTAATGCCTCATGTGGGGTAGACTACTGTTGGGTTTTGCATGGTTGAATGTATGTATGTATGTATGTGTATGTTTGCTTTAGTACTATTATTTTGTGTTTATCATATAGCGTTTTTTGTGCTTGCCACCATGTTTCAGCATTCCATGTCCTCTGGACCCCCTGCCAAAAGCTTCTTCTAGCTTATTTGGGGGACCCTTTCACTTACCACCATCCTTAAATGATATTCACTACTATTGTAATTGTTCTATGGTATTGTGAATACAACTTGAAACTTAAACTTAATAATAATAATAATAATACCTGGGATTTATATAGCGTTTTTCTAAGTACCCAAAGTCGCTTTACATGCAGAACCCATCATTTGTTCACACCTGGTGGTGGTAAGCTACTTTCATAGCCACAGCTGCCCTGGGGTAGACTGACGGAAGCGTGGCTGCAATTTGCGCCAACTTCACCACCTATCATTCATCATTTAATTCACCGGTGTGAGTGGCACCGGGGGAAAAGGGTGAAGTGTCCCGCCCAAGGACACAACGGCAGCAATTTTTGGATGGTAAGAGGCGTGGAGTGAACCTGCAACCCTCAGGTTTCTGGCACGGTTGCTCTACCCACTACGCCATGCCGCCCCACTTAAACTTAAACTTATCAGTAACTACAGTTGGTCGCTACATCTGCAAGTGCAAGTTAAAACTATACTATGCAAAGCGAAAGCCATTTATCAACAACACCCAGAAAGTGAGTGAAAAAATAAAATTAAAAAAAGGTTGAAAAGGATCTGCAAATCATTGTATTGTGTTTTTATTTACAATTTACACAACGCGCCAACTTCACTGGTTTTGGGTTTTGTATTTACAGTGCGGTTAGTAGTATTGTTTTATGTTTACCCGAGGGGTGAACTAGCCATTAGGGATACTGGGAGTTTTCCCACTTGGCTGATCAATAAATATTGGATAAAAACCTCCTGGAATCAGCCAGGAAACTGAAATTGGGACATGGATGTGTCTTCTAGCATGGCAATGACTGAAAACTTACCAATGCAACAAGATGGCTTAAGGAGAAGCACATTAAGATCCTAGAGTGGCATTGGCAAGTCTAAGAAGTTGGAAATCTGCAGCCTCAAAACCTTCAGGTGTAAACTAACACGAGCCAGTATTAAACCTAAAAGTTTGGATTGAAATATACATTTAATTGTTGTATTCAGCGTTAAATATGAAAAAGGGTGAATTTAAAGGACATTCATACCTTCAGCTCTAAGAGAAACTGAATCCTGAGTACAATCGAGTTTTTGCCAGCAGGATTATGAACAGTTGGAATTTGACTGATTGGGTGTGAATTTGGCAGATTGTACACGTGTGTCCTCGTTTGATCTATGTGGCATTAGAGTACAGTTTGTAGGAGAAAGCCAGAGAAAGAGGAGTTGAGTTGGGAACTTATCCGAGAATTCATACACTGGAACTTTGATCTTTTTAAAAGTCTTTGGGCTTGGCTTGAATAAACGAGGTGTTGGTGGCAGTTGGCCAGATGCGGTTTTAAATATACTGTTGGAAACTGAAAGTCAAATCTCATATCTACTCCAGCTGTATCTCTTCACCTGATAATGTACAGTGTCTGCTGTATATCAGGCTGTACTCTGTTGTTTGTAACCTACTAAGTGGCCTAGTGGTCCGTCCTGAGATTGGTAGGTTGTG
Source organism: Nerophis lumbriciformis (assembly GCF_033978685.3). NCBI lineage: Eukaryota > Metazoa > Chordata > Actinopteri > Syngnathiformes > Syngnathidae > Nerophis > Nerophis lumbriciformis. The sequence continues at coordinate 5,088,581 of NC_084559.2, read as the reverse complement.
AGTTCAATACCAAAAGTGGCCTAGTGGTCCGCCCTGAGATCGGTAAGTTGTGAGTTCAATATCAAAAGTGGCCTAGTGGTCCGCCTTGAGATCGGTAGGTTGTGAGTTCAATACCAAAAGTGGCCTAGTGGTCCGCTCTGAGATTGGTATGTTGTGAGTTTTTCACCCTTGGTAACATTTTGTTTTTTTTAGCTCCACGCTTGTTAGCGTCCTCAGTTTTGTAGTTTGGATCCTGCCTTAATAATAATCCATCCATCCATCCATTTTCTACCGCTTATTCCCTTCGGGGTCGCGGGGGGCGCTGGAGCCTATCTCAGCTACAATCGGGCGGAAGGCGGGGTACACCCTGGACAAGTCGCCACCTCATCGCAGGGCCAACACAGATAGACAGACAACATTCACACACTAGGGCCAATTTAGTGTTGCCAATCAACCTATCCCCAGGTGCATGTCTTTGGAGGTGGGAGGAAGCCGGAGTACCCGGAGGGAACCCACGCAGTCACGGGGAGAACATGCAAACTCCACACAGAAAGATCCCGAGCCCGGGATTGAACCCAAGACTACTCAGGACCTTCGTATTGTGAGGCAGATGCACTAACCCCTCTTCCACCATGCTGCCCCTTAATAATAATGAAAGCCTTAATTCTACCTGCACTCCTGTCACAGCGTGGTTTTCGCTTACTGCGGGGTCATTCTCCCAGGAAGGCAAACGGACTGTCATGTCTGTGTTGATCATGTTTTTGTTTGGCCATGTGCTGTTTGTTTTTTAGATGCTTTTTAGTTCCTGGTTGTGCACTCTTGCTTGTTTTGTTTCCATGACTACTCATTAGTTTCACCTGTCTCACGTTTTGGACTCGCGCACCTGTCACTAATCATGTCGGTATTATTTAAGCTTTCAGTTGCCAGGCAATCTGCCTGGCGACATTAACTCTGTTACCCTTGCCACCGTGGACTTCTGCTACCCATGTACCCATGCTACCATAGTTCATGCTGATCGTTTCATGTCACAGTAAGTGTTTTTGTTTCTTGCCCATAGTCTGCCTAAGTGCTAGTTTTTGTTTCATTAGTCAAGTTTGTTCTCCGCCATTGTGCGCGCCTTTTGTTTGCTCCCTTTTTTTGTAGATAATAGTGTTATGATAAATACTGTATGTATATACCTTCAAGCCATGACTGGTCTAGTCCGATTGCTTTCCGGGAAAACCATCCACGAAGCCAGCTGCAAAACAGTCCACGTGTTGACACGGACGACTACGGACAGGACATACAGGTAGGAACATGATTTCATTTTAAGAAACAATCAACGAGATACAAAACAGAAAACAACCCAAAGGCAAGCGTGCCTATTGCACGCGGAAGCTAAGGCAAAAACTTAGGACATGAAACTATAGACATGAACCTCACAAAACTGTTGTATGAAACAAACACGAAACTGTGGCATGAAACAACTAGCATTAACTATGGCATAGAACAAAACACAATACTGTGGCATGAAACTACTAGCATTAACGATGGCATAGAACACAACACGATACTGTGGCATGAACCCAATAATGACGCCAGGACGACTGACTGGCAAAGGCGGGCTTAAATAGTCCTCTGAATAGAAGCAGGTGCGCGTCCCGAACACCAGAGGCAGGTGAAAATCATAAGTAGCTATGGTAACTAAAACAAACTCAGGTGTCAAACAGGAACTAAAAGAGTCCAAAACTAACAGAACATAACAAAAACATGATCCGGACCACGGATCATGACAACTATCAGCGCAACCATGCGACCACAACGTAACACACCTGTTTCCAATTAGCCTGTTCACCCGTGGGATGCTCCAAATAAGTATTTGATGAGCATTCCTCAACTTTCGCAGTCTTTTTTGCCATTTGAGCTAGATTTTTTGAAACATGTTGCAGGCATGAAATTCCAAATGAACTAATACTTCCAAAGAACTAAGTTTTCTAGTTCGAACGTTCTTGTCTTTGCAGTCTATTCAATTGAATATAGGTTGAAAAGGATTTGCAAATCATTGTATTCTGTTTTTATTTACCGTTTACACAACGGGCCAACTTCACTGGTTTTAGGTTTTGTACAAAGACTATGCAAAGACATAAACCTGGGTTACTCATCTCTATCAGATGATCCAAGTAGCATGTCCCATTGAATGAAAACATGGTAATTGTGGTCAATGATGGGGAAAGAGTGAAGATGAAGACAAGTAATCTCCCCTTTTCTGACTGCCAAACTCGTCTTTCTTCCCATTTCACACAGACTGCAAATCACATTCCGGATCCATAACTGTAAATCTGATGAGCAGAACGGCTAATGGAGACGTTTAAATGTTCTCCTGCCCGTCGGTGGAAATCCTACCTGGTCATAACGGCAGCTCACACCAACGCTGGGAATTGCTGAAACGAACCACATATTGACCAAAACATCAGTTCTCTCAGGAGTCATCATCAATCAATCAATGTTTATTTATGTAGCCCTAAATCACAAGTGTCTCAAAGGGCTGCACAAGCCACAACGACATCCTCGGTTCAAATCCCACATCAGGGCAAGGAAAAACTCAACCCGATGGGACAATGAGAAACCTTCGAGAGGACCGCAGATGGGCGACCGATGCAATGGACGTTGAGTGGATCTAGCATAATATTGTGAGAGTCCAGTCCATAGTGGATCTAACAAAATAGTGAGAGTCCAGTCCATAGTGGAACTAACATAATAGTGTGAGAGTCCAGTCCATAGTGGATCTAACAAAATAATGTGAGAGTCCAGTCCATAGTGGATATAACATAACAGTAAGAGTCCAGTCAATAGTGTATCTAACACAATAGTGTGAGAGTCCAGTCCATAGTGGATCTAACATAATAGTGTGAGAGTCCAGTCCATAGTGGATCTAACATAATAGTGAGAGTCCAGTCCATAGTGGATCTAACATAATAGTGTGAGAGTCCAGTCCATAGTGAATCTAACATAATAGTGAGAGTCCAGTCCATAGTGGATCTAACATAATAGTGTGAGAGTCCAGTCCATAGTGGATCTAACATAATAGTGTGAGAGTCCAGTCCATAGTGGATCTAACATAATAGTGAGAGTGCAGTCCATAGTGGATCTAACATAATAGTGAAAGTTCAGTCCATAGTGGATCTAACATAATAGTGAGAGTCCAGTCCATAGTGGATCTAACATAATAGTGTGAGAGTCCAGTCCATAGTGGATCTAACATAATAGTGAGAGTCCAGTCCATAGTGGATTTAACATAATAGTGTGAGAGTCCAGTCCATAGTGGATCTAACATAATAGTGTGAGAGTCCAGTCCATAGTGGATCTAACATAATAGTGTGAGTGCAGTCCATAGTGGATCTAACATAATACTGAGAGTTCAGTCCATAGTGGATCTAACATAATATTGTGAGAGTCCAGTCAATAGTGGATCTAACATAATAGTGAGAGTCCAGGCCACAGTGGATCTAACATAATAGTGAGAGTCCAATCCATAGTGGATCTAACATAATAGTGAGAGTCCAGTCCATAGTGGATCTAACATAATAGTGAGAGTCCAGTCCATAGTGGATCTAACATAATAGTGTGAGAGTCCAGTCCATAGTGGATCTAACATAATAGTGAGAGTCCAGTCCATAGTGGATCTAACATAATATTGCGAGAGTCCAGTCCATAGTGGATCTAACATAATAGTGAGAGTCCAATCCATAGTGGATCTAGCATAATAGTGAGAGTCCAGTCCAAAGTGGATCTAACATAATAGTGAGAGTCCAGTCCATAGTGGATCTAACATAATAGTGAGAGTCCAGTCCATAGTGGATCTAACATAATAGTGTGAGAGTCCAGTCCATAGTGGATCTAGCATAATAGTGAGAGTCCAGTCCATAGTGGATCTAACATAATATTGCGAGAGTCCAGTCCATAGTGGATCTAACATAATAGTGAGAGTCCAATCCATAGTGGATCTAGCATAATAGTGAGAGTCCAGTCCAAAGTGGGGCTGGCAGGAGACCATCTCGAGTCTGTAATACACTGCATCAAATCTTGAAATAATTGTCAAACAAGTTCGACAAAAATAGCAAATTAGGAAAAGACGCTTACTTCACAGTTCTTATTATTTTAGTGTATGAATAGTAAAGAAATAGCCCATTTCCCTTCAGAATTCCTCCTCCCATCGATAAACACCAGTGGGAATGTTCCATTGGCCGCCATACATGCCTGTGCTTTAATGCTGTCTTCCCCATGTTTGACAAATCATGTGGTATGCTTTGGAACGTGTCCACGTTCTGCTCTTCCACTCGTTCTGGTACGAGTAAATCATCGGTCCATCCGTCGAAGAAGAGTTCCAAAATTAGACTACGTGCTCGGAATGTCTGGCAAAGTCGAATTCGCTCTTTGTGTTTGTGACTGTTTCCCATCACCAGATGATCTGTGATGATCCGGAAACCACTTCTTCGTGGTCTCGCTTGCAGTCCGAGCAGATTTTTAAAAAGAATGTATCTCACCGACCTATAAATAAATGTTTTGGTTTTTTTTTAGCCTGAACTCGGAACAGCAACTTTTGAGGGCCGCCTGTGTCTACGCGCTCTGCACAGGGCCACACCATCCGTTTTTTGCCGTGAATGAGTGCATATAACATGGCAATTACTAATTGACATGGCACTTCATATTAAAAAATGTTTACATAAACTCAATCCTAGTCACTTCTGCAACTGAACGTAAACTGGGACTGGACAAAGAAGTCTAAAAACCGGGCGAGAAGAAAGTACATCAGGGGTGCCCTGTACGTCTATCGCGATGGTGGAGGGTGTGTCAGTCCATCGTCATTAAAAAAAAATGGTGATGAGTTATTGTTGAATCACTGTTACAGTATGTGCTTACTAGTGTCAACATGCAATTAGCATCAATGGCATGGTTCTTTTTCTCTTTAGTTTGGGAGGACACGACGTCAGCAGTTTCCAAAAAACAATTTCAAACATGGACTCGTCAGACCACAGAACACTTTTCCAGTTTGCGTCAGTCCATCTTGGATGAGCTTGGGCCCAGCGAAGCCGGGCGGCGTTTCTGGGTGTTGTTGATAAATGGCTTTCGCTTTGCATCGTAGAGTTTTAACTTGTACTTGCAGATGTAGCGACGGACTGTAGTTACTGACAGTGGTTTGTTGAAGTGCTCCTGAGCCCATGTGGTGATATCCTTTACACAATGATGTCGATTTTTCATGCAGTACCGCCTGAGGGATCGAAGGTCCGTAATATAATGGCTTACGTGCAGTGATTTCTCCAGATTCTCTGACCCTTTTGATGATATTATGGCATACTTGCCAATCCTCCCGAATTTTCCGGGAGACTCCCGGATTTCAGTGCCTCTCCCGAAAATCTCCCGGGACAACCATTCTCCCGAATTTCTCCCGATTTCCAGCCGGACTTAAGGCACTCCCCCTCCAGGTCCGTGCGGACCTGAGTGAAGACAGCCTGTCGTCATGTCCGCTTTTCCTTCATATAAATAGCGTGCCGGCCCAGTCACGTTATAACATCTACGGCTTTTGGAGAGTGCACAACTGCACACACAACAAGATTAGAAGGAGACGAAGCAGAAGAACGAAGACGAGGCAGTCATGGCGACGACGAGTGACAGAGAATAGAACGAGGATGGACAATTCAACCCTAAACTCACTCCTTTCCTGAAAATTAAATTTCACAGATGCTGCCCATACCTATGCTCTTTCAAAGGCTGTGCTACTGGCTGCAAAGCATTGCACTTTCAAATACAACAATGAGTAGAGGAGTGTTATGTGTGTGTATATGTGTAAATAAATGAACACTGAAATTCAAGTATTTCTTTTATTTATATATATATATATATATATATATATATATATATATATATATATATATATATATATATATATATACATATATAATAAAATACATATATACATATAGCTAGAATTCACTGAAAGTCAAGTATTTATTTTATTTATCGATAGATATATATAAATATAAATATATAAATATATATATATATATATATATATATATATATATATACATATATATATATATATATATATATATATATATATATATATATATATATATATATATATATATATATATATATATATATATATATAGATATATATATATATATATATATATAAGAAATACTTGAACTTCAGTGAATTTTAGCTATAAATATACTCCTCCCCCCTTAACTCCGCCAACCCCGGCCCCGCCCACTCCGACCCCGCCCACCTCAACCCCCCCCCCCCCCAATTCTCCCGAATTCAGAGGTCTCAAGATTGGCAAGTATGTATTACGGACCGGAGATGGTGTATTCCCTAAAGTCTTTGCAATAGCTCGTTGAGAAATGTTGTTCTTAAACTGTTCAACAATTTGCTCACGCATTTGTTGACAAAGTGGTGACCCTCACCCCATCCTTGTTTGTGAATGACTGAGAATTTCATGGAAGCTGCTTTTATACCCAATCATAGCACCCACCTGTTCCCAATTAGCCTGTTCACCCGTGGGATGTTCCAAATAAGTGTCTGACGAGCGTTCCTCAACTTTCTCAGTCTTTTTTGCCACCTGTGCCAGCTTTTTTTGAAACATGTTGCAGGCATCAAATTCCAAATGAGCTAATATTTGCAAATAATAACAAAGTTTACCAGTTTGAGCGTTAAGTATCTTGTCTTTGCAGTCCATTAAATTGAATATAAGTTGAAAAGGATTTGCAAATCATTGTATTCTGTTTTTATTTACCATTTACTAGGGGCATACTTGCCAACCCTCCCGGATTTTCCGGGAGACTCCCGAAATTCAGCGCCTCTCCCGAAAACCTCCCGGGACAAATTTTCTCCCGAAAATCTCCCGAAATTCAGGCGGACCTGAGAGACGTGTCGACAGCCTGTTTTCACGTCCGCTTTCCCACAATATAAACAGCGTGCCTGCCGAATGACGTTATAACTGTAGAATGATCGAGGGCAAGTTCTTGGTTTCTTATGTGGGTTTATTGTTAGGCAGTTTCATTAACGTCCTCCCAGCGCGGTAACAACACACAACAACAGCAGTCACGTTTTCGTCTACCGTAAAGCAGTTCATCTGCCGTAAACAGCAATGTTGTGACACTCTTAAACAGGACAATACTGCCATCTACTGTACATGCATACTTGACAATAACATCTAGGGCTTTTAAAGAATGCACAACTGCGCACACAACAAGGAGACGAAGCAGAATGCATCATCAGAGAGGGTGTTCAGCATGGTTAGAAAAATAGTGACAGAGAATAGAACAAGGATGGACAATTCAACCCTTAAGTCAACAATGAGTAGATGAGTGTTATGTGTGTGTATATGTGTAAATAAATGAACACTGAAATTCAAGCATTTCTCTTATATATATATATATATATATATATATATATATATATATATATATATATATATATATATAATAAAATAAAATAAAATATATATATAGCTAGAATTCCCCAAGTCAAGTATTTATTATATAATACTTGACTTTCAGTGAATTCTAGCTATATATAAATATATAATATAAATAAATATATATATATATATATATATATATATATATATATATATATATATATATATATATATATATATATATATATATATATATATATATATATATATATATGTATATATATATATATATATATATATATATATATATATTTATTTATTTATTTATTATATAATACTTGACTTTCAGTGAATTCTAGCTATATATATATTTTATTTTATTTTATTATATATATATATATATAATAAAATAAAATAAAATATATATATAGCTATAATTCACTGAAATATTTTATTTTATTTTATTATATATATATATATATATATATATATATATATATATATATATATATATAATAAAATAAAATAAAATATATATATAGCTAGAATTCACTGAAAGTCAAGTATTATATAATAAATAAATATATATATATATATATATATATATATATATATATATATATATATATATATATATATATATATATATAATAAAATAAAATAAAATATATATATAGCTAGAATTCACTGAAAGTCAAGTATTTATTATATAATACTTGACTTGGTGAATTCTAGCTGTAAATATACTCCTCCCCTCTTAACCACACCCCCAACCACGCCCCCGCCCCAGCCACGCCCCCACCCCCACCTCCCGAAATCGGAGGTCTTAAGGTTGGCAAGTATGACTGGGAGTGTAACGGTACGTGTATTTGTATTGAACCGTTTCGGTACGGGGGGTTCGGTTCAGTTCGGAGGTGTACCGAACGAGTTTCCACACGAACATATTAAGTAACCGCCTAAGCAACGTTAGCTCATTTTGCTGTGTGTGTGTGTGTGTGTGTGTTTATGTGTGTGTGTGTGTGTGTGTGTGTGTGTGTGTGTGTGTGTGTGTGTGTGTGTGTGTGTGTGTGTGTGTGTGTGTGTGTGTGTGTGTGTGTGTGTTGCGGACAGCAAAGCCCTGTCTGTCTGTTATTTCACTTTACCTTTTTCTGTGTTGATTGAGCTTTGTTGAAGCAGCAAAAAGGGACATTATGTTAAATGAAGACTTTCTGTCTCTGATAGTTGATATAATAATGTAACTGCATCATTAAGCCTACATGAATTCCATGGTGTTCAGGGATGAATAGTCTCTCCTATTGCTATTGTACTATTTTTTCAGCTATAGTTACATTAAAGGCCTACTGAAAGCCACTACTAGCGACCACGCAGTCTGATAGTTTATATATCAATGATGAAATCTTAACATTGCAACACATGCCAATACGGCCGGGTTAGCTTACTAAAGTGCAATTTTAAATTTCGCGCAACATGTCCTGCTGAAAACGTCTCGGTATGATGACGTCAGCGTGTGACGTCACAGACTGTAGCGGACATTTTGAGACAGCATGATGGCCAGCTATTAAGTCGTCTGTTTTCATCGCAAAATTCCACAGTATTCTGGACATCTGTGTTGGTGAATGTTTTGCAATTTGTTCAATGAACAATGGAGACAGCAAAGAAGAAAGCTGTAGGTGGGAAGCGGCGTATTGCGGTCGGCTGCAGCAACACAAACACAGCCGGTGTTTCATTGCTTACATTCCCGGAAGATGACAGTCAAGCTTTACCATTGGCCTGTGGAGAACTGGGACAACAGAGACTCTTACCAGGAGGACTTTGAGTTGGATACGCAGACACGGTACCGTGAGTACGCTTCCAAACATTTGATCGCTTGCCGCTATGTTCATGTCACGTAAATAATTCAATGTATACACCCTGATAATTATCTTGTGTGATGACTGTATTATGATGATAGTATATATGATAGTATATATCTGTATCATGAATCAATTTAAGTGGACCCCGACTTAAACAAGTTGAAAAACTTATTCGGGTGTTACCATTTAGTGGTCAATTGTACGGAATATGTACTTCACTGTGCAACCTACTAATAAAAGTCTCAAAAAATCTCACGTACGTAACTTTGGGGACTTTGGGGAAATATATGTGCTGTATGAACTTTGGGGAGGTGAACGGTACTTTGGGCTGTGGGATTGAGTGTGTTGTGCAGGTGTTTGAGTTGTATTGGCGGGTTATATGGACAGGAGGGGGGAGGTGTTTGTTATGCGGGATTCATTTGTGGCATATTAAATATAAGCCTGGTTGTGTTGTGGCTAATAGAGTATATATATGTCTTGTGTTTATTTACTGTTTTAGTCATTCCCAGCTGAATATCAGGTCCCACCCGCCTCTCACAGCATCTTCCCTATCTGAATCGCTCCCACTGCCCTCTAGTCCTTCACTCTCACTTTCCTCATCCACAAATCTTTCATCCTCGCTCAAATTAATGGGGAAATCGTCACTTTCTCCATCCGAATCACTCTCGTTGCTGGTGGCCATGATTGTAAACAATGTGCGGATGTGAGGAGCTCCACAACCTGTGACGTCACGCTACTCGTCTGCTACTTCCGGTACAGTCAAGGCTTTTTTATCAGTGACCAAAAGTTGCGAACTTTATTGTTGATGTTCTCTACTAAATCCATTCAGCAAAAATATGGCAATATCGTGAAATAATCAAGTATGACACATAGAATGGACCTGCTATCCTCGTTTGAATAAGAAAATCGCATTTCAGTAGGCCTTTAATCATTAGTAATGCAGCAGCCTAGTTTTGAATGGCAGGGTCCCTGCTATCACATGTTGATAAAAATATAACATTTACATAATAAAAATCAACTACAGGCTTCCCAAATGCTGTAATAAATTAAGCATGATGAGTTGACTTGAAACTGTTTAATGTTGCACTTTTTATATGGAGAAGAAAAGTTTTGTCATTTTATTTAATCTGAGCAACAACTTGAGGCAGTTTAATGCATACTTGCCAACCTTGAGACCTCCGATTTCGGGAGGTGGGGGGGTGAGGGTCGTGGTCGGGGGTGGGCCGGGGCGTGGTTGGGTGCGTGGTTAAAAGGGGAGGAGTATATTGACAGCCAGAATTCACCAAGTCAAGTTATTCATATATATATATATATATCCTGAAAATATGCAAACAAAACTTTGTTTAGATAATTGATACTTCAAACTTGCATAAATAAATGTTAAGGAATATAACATAACTTGGCTTCTGAGAGCTTCAAAATGTAATGAATAAAATGCTAAAGTTGTTGATAAACAAGCAATTATTTTAATAATTAAATATGGTCATTTTAAATTAATTATTATGATAATTTAAAATATATTATTTCAAATATGTTTATTTTAATGTATAACTCTATGGCTGGATGTAATAAGGAGTCAGAAAAAATACAAATAAAAATAAAATTAATTTTTAGCAAAATATAGTAAAAATGTATTTAGGTTTTATTTATTTTTTTTAAATAAATATATTCATTTTTAGGTAAGATAAACATAATAATACAATTTATCTCTACTCTGGATGATTTAGTTAATGTCACCCTGTTGTCCTCCCGTCAATAGGGAGATTTTCGGGAGAATATTTGTCCCTGGAGAATATTTGTCCCGGGAGATTTTCGGGAGATTTTCGGGAGAGGCGCTGAATTTCGGGAGTCTCCCGGAAAATTCGGGAGGGTTGGCAAGTATGGTTTAATGTTGATTAACGTGGCCAGAATTATTAAAGTGTTCCCAATGTTAAAAAATAAAGCCATTTTTTCCAAATTTGGTGAATAAATAACCCCAAAAAAAATGTTTTGGTTTTTTTCTTACTGTACCGAAAATGAACCGAACCGTGACCTCTAAACCGAGGTACGTACCGAACCGAAATGTTTGTGTCCCGCAGAGGTGGGTAGAGTAGCCAGAAATTGTACTCAAGTAAGAGTACTGTTACTTTAGAGATTTATTACTCAAGTAAAAGTAAGGAGTAGTCACCCAAATATTTACTTGAGTAAAAGTAAAAAGTATGTTGTGAAAAAACTACTCAAGTACTGAGTAACTGATGAGTAACATATACACACACACACACACATATATATATATATATATATATATATATATATATATATATATATATATATATATATATATATATACACACACACACACACACACACACACACACACACATATATATATACACATATATATATATATACACACACATATATGTATATATATATACACACACACACATATATATATATATATACACATATATATACATACATTGATATATACAGTATATAATTTATATGTATTTATTTTGCCGTTTTTGTTTACATGTTAAAGGTGTTTTAATGAATATACATGCATGTTTAACACATATAGATTCCTTTATTTCATGAAAACAAGAATATAAGTTGGTGTATTACCTGATTCTGATGACTTGCATTGATTGTAATCAGACAGTAGTGCTGGTAACGTCCATGTTTTCAAATGGAGGAGAATAAAAGTTCCTCCTTTCTGTCTAATACCACATGAAAGTGGTTGGTTTTTGGCTTCTTATTCGTCCAGCTTCCATATTCGTTTTTATACACTTTACAAGAAATACATTGGCGGCAAACTCCGTAGCTTGCTAGCTTGCTAGCTTGTTTGCGCTGGCTTTCGGAGACTCTTATTTTGAAAGCGCAGGCGCGATGGAGCGGCACTTTTATTGTGAAGACAGGAACTGTGCAGTCAGTCTTTAGGCTTTTGACGGGATGTACGGTTGAAACAAAAAAGGGTATTTTTCCTTCCTTTAGATTGCACAGTACAGTACATATTCCGTACAATTGACCACTAACACCCGAATACGTTTTTCAACTTGTTTAAGTCAGGTCATGTGACCACCTGGCTCTGTTTGATTGGTCCAACGTCACCGGTGACTGCATCTGATTGGTGGAACGGAGTGAACGTCACCAGTGACTGTATTTGTTGAAACACTATGGAGGTCTGTCTGACAAACCAAAACAAACAAAGCGTGCATTAACAGATCGATAAAAAATTAGTAGCGAGTAGCGAGCTGAATGTAGATAAAAGTAGCGGAGTAAAAGTAGCGTTTCTTCTCTATAAATATACTCAAGTAAAAGTAAAAGTATGTTGCATTAAAACTACTCTTAGAAGTACAATTTATCCCAAAAGTTACTCAAGTAGATGTAACGGAGTAAATGTAGCGCGTTACTACCCACCTCTGGTGTCCCGTTACACCCTTAATATATACACAACATTTTGAGTAGTTCAGTATGTGTATTGTTAGATTTAGAGTTGGATATTTTGATGTTTTGTTGTTTTTGGAATCGTGTGTGAACTGGGAATGTTGTCTGTTCGTGCAACTTTTCAAAAAAGCCAAATCTAGTTTTTATTTTTGTAAATCACCACCTTGTAAAACGCACCCTCGGGCGTGTGTTTTTCAGACCTCACATGTTTACCTGATGGAAGCAAGCAATCTTCGCAGGCTCCATGTGGGAAAGAACTTTTTGGCTTCCCTTTCACGGGCAGCTGGAGGTACTCAGCGCCGAGTCTGACACGGAGCTTTGAAATAGCAATCAATGCCTTTATACTGCAGGGAGGCCTCGTAAAAGTGTCGCCGGGAGGAATATACGACGTCGTATTTCATCCTCCCCTCTCTATTTCCAAACACTGAGTTATGACTGGAGAAATGTGCAGCCATTAAAGGTGATATGATGTATATTCTGCCTTGTTCGAAAACTCATTCATCACCATGGATGAAGAGGAAAAAGTGCACTTACTCTTTTGCTCCCTCGTCCTTTCTCTCCAGCCTCAACCTCACTGGCCCTCCTCGCCCTCCATTGTACGCTGTCTGTCCCAAGCCGTTTGTTTTCTAACCTTCTGGCAGGAACTGGACAGCCAAGCCTGCGTTTTCTCTCCGGTAACTTAAAAACTTGCAATAAAAATTCATGGCTTGGCAGAGTAATCTTTTATTCTCGTTTTAGATTTTGGGACTCTGGCTAAAAGGAAATTGATGATCCGGTTGACAATGATAATGTTTTTTTGTCACTAATGCTACTGGATTTTTTTTTAGATTTTAGACTTTTGAAGAGAACTGCTAGTTTGGGACTTCAGATGAGTTGAGCCGGTTTTATCCGGCCCGCGGGATGAGTTTGCTAAGTATAAAAATAAGCCGAAATTTTTTTAATGAAAGTAACTGCTGTTCTAAATGTGTCCACTAGATGTCGCAATAGCAATTATTCGTATTTTTGTAGATGATGCTACATATGTAAAAAAAAAAAAAAAAAAAATAGGTAAACCAGGGGTGTCAAACGTACGGCCCGAGGGCCGGGTCAGGCCCGCGAACAGGTTTTATCCGGCCCGCGGGATGAGTTTGCTAAAAATAAAAAAGAGCCGAAATGTTTTAATGAAAGAAACTGCTGTTCTAAATGTGTCCACTAGATGTCGCAATAGCAATTCTTTGTATCTTTGTAGATGATGCTACATATGTAAAAAAAAAAAAAAAGAGGTAAACCAGGTGTGTCAAACGTACAGACCGTCCGCGAACAGGTTTTATCCGGCCCGCGGGATAAGTTTGCTAAAAATAAAAAAGAGCCGAAATGTTTTAATGAAAGAAACTGCTGTTCTAAATGTGTCCACTAGATGTCACAATAGCAATTCTTTGTATCTTTGTAGATGATGCTGCATATGTAAAAAAAAAAAAAAAAAAAAAAAGAGGTAAACCAGGGGTGTCAAACGTACGACCCGAGGGCCGGGTCAGGCCCGCGAACAGGTTTTATCCGGCCCGCGGGATGAGTTTGCTAAGTATAAAAATAAGCCGAAATTTTTGAATGAAAGTAACTGCTGTTCTAAATGTGTCCACTAGATGTCGCAATAGCAATTATTTGTATCTTTGTAGATTATGCTACATATGTAAAAAAAAATAAAAAAATAGGTAAACCAGGGGTGTCAAATGTACGGCCCGCCAACAGGTTTAACCGGCCCGCGGGATTAGTTTGCTAAAAATAAAAAAGAGCCGAAATTTTTTAATGAAAGAAACTGCTGTTCTAAATGTGTCCACTAGATGTCGCAATAGCAATTCTTTGTATCTTTGTAGATTATGCTACATACGTAAAAAAAAACAAAAGAGGTAAACCAAGGGTGTCAAACGTACGGCCCGTCCGCCAAACAGTTTTTATCCGGCCCGCGGGATTAGTTTGCTAAAAATAAAAAAGAGCCGACATTATTTAATGAAATAAACTGCTGTTCTAAATGTGTCCACTAGATGTCACAATAGCAATTCTTTGTATCTTTGTAGATGATGCTGCATATGTAAAAAAAAAAAGAAAAAAGAGGTAAACCAGGGGTGTCAAACGTACGGCCCGTCCGCCAACAGGTTTTATCCGGCCCGCGGGTGTCAAATGGGGGTCGCAGCTTGCTGCGGGGTTGTTCTTCCAACGCAAGATAGACGGCTACGGACAACAGCGTGAAGGTAGGCTAGGATTTATTTAACATAAATCATGCACTACCGCGAACATAAACAATACAACAACAATCAACAACAAAAAAAAAGAGGCAAGCGTGCCTAAAACGCAAGTGAAGCTAATCTTAAACAAAAACTAGGACATGGACATGGAAACTTACTTTTGTCAAAACGAGACCTGAACCGGAGTGACATAATGACAATGCAGGCAGGACGAGTGATGAACAAGGTATGCTTAAATAACAGTGACATGATTGGTGACAGGTGTGTGTGAGTCAAAATGTGAAACAGGTGCGTGACGTGACAGGTGAAAACTAATGGTTGCTATGGTGACAAAACAAAACAAAAGTGCACAAAAAGTCCAAAATTTAAACCGAACATTACTAAAACAAAACATGATCACACAGACATGACAGCGGGATGAGTTTGCTAAAAATAAAAAAGAGCCGAAATTTTTTAATGAAAGAAACTGCTGTTCTAAATGTGTCCACTAGATGTCACAATAGCAATTCTTTGTATCTTTGTAGATGATGCTGCATACGTAAAAAAAAAAAAAAAAGAGGTAAACCAGGGGTGTCAAACGTACGGCCCGTCCGCCAACAGGTTTTATCCGGCCCGCGGGATGAGTTTGCTAAGTATAAAAATAAGCCGACATTTTTGAATGAAAGTAACTGCTGTTCTAAATGTGTCCACTAGATGTCACAACAGCAATTATTTGTATCTTTGTAGATTATGCTACATATGTAATAAAAAATAGGTAAACCAGGGGTGTCAAATGTACGGCCCGAGGGTCAGGCCCGCGAACAGGTTTTATCCGGCCCGCGGGATGAGTTTGCTAAAAAATAAAAAAGAGCCGAAATTTTTTAATGAAAGAAACTGCTGTTCTAAATGTGTCCACTAGATGTCACAATAGCAATTATTTGTATATTTGTATATTATGCTAAATTACTGTACATAAAAAAAAAAAAATTATGAGGTAAACCAGGGGTGTCAAACGTACGGCCCGAGGGCCGAGTCAGGCTCGCGAACAGGTTTTATCCGGCCCGCGGGATGAGTTTGTTAAGTATAAAAAGGAGCAGATTTTTTTTTTAAATGAAAGTAACTGCTGTTCTAAAAGTGTCGACTAGATGTCGCAATAGCAATTCTTTGTATCTTTGTAGATGATGCTACATATATATAAAAAAAAAAATGAGGTAAACCAGGGGTGTCAAATGTACGGCCCGCAAACAGGTTTTTTTTACATGTGAATAACATTAATACAGTCTATTATACACTGTTATTCACATGTGAATAACATAAATACAGTCTATTATACAGCATTATTCACATGTGAATGACATAACTACAGTCTATTATACAGCATTATTCACATGTGAATAACATAAATACAGCCTGTTATACAGCATTATTCACATGTGAATAACATAAATACAGTCTATTATACAGCATTATTCACATGTGAATAACATAAATACAGTCTATTATACAGCATTATTCACATGTGAATAACATAAATACAGTCTGTGGAGGTTGCCCTCTAGTGGGCAACATTCTCACCAAATAACCACCATTACATGTTATGTAGACCACGAGGAAGTGTTTAAATAAATACAATTTATTTATAAAATATGACTCCTTTAATGCGCCCTATAATCTGGTGTGCCTTATATATGAAAAAATGTAAAATAGACCATTCATCGGCAGTGCGCCTTATATAGTAATTTTCTTTGTTACCAATAACACTGCAGAGGTTTCTCTCCCGTGGGTCCTCCGGACTACCAAGCATCGACATGACAGCCCGGTTTCAGGGTTTCACACCGTTTTTATTTTTGCAACAAAGTACGGCCTGTGCTTTTCAGCAATTTGTCTTTTTTCGTGACTGTCTCTCTCTCGCTCTCGCTCCAGCTCCACCACCTCGCTCCTACCCCGGCTGCTGCCTTTTAACAGAGCGACAGGTGATTAGATACCCAGGCCCACCTGGGCCATCTACGCACCTGTCGCTGATCTCAAAGCCGGTCCTGGCACACCCCGCTTTGCTGCAGGTCCGCGGGCCACGTCCCCCCTCCACAAACACAAACCTATTTTGTGGATATTTTGTTCAGATAGTTTAACATATATCGACCTACATGGGTTTGCCCCTGCTGCATCCTCCAAATATTCTGTAAACTGGTACAATTTTGGACACCTTTTTGCATTTCATTCTCCTTTCCTCCCTCAGGTCCCACATATCAAGCGCCACTTGAATAAATAAAACATGAAGAGCAGCTGTAATTATGAGCACCAGGCTGCAGGTAACACAACATGTGTGTGTACGCGTGTCTCGCAGTTTTCCAGAGGATTCATCTCTCCAGCTGAGGCGGTAGCTAAGGTCAGCAAGGGATGTATTTCATAAGTGTCAGCTTGGCTTGTAGCCTCCATTAAAATACATGGTCATACAACAAACAGCTGTATGTGACTAATAATGTGTGTTTGTGTCACAGGGGAGCGCTTTGATATATTACCTCGCCTTCATATCGCCGTTTGAGCCACTGAATTACTGTCATGCGCTTTGTCATCACAAGGACCCAGCTGAGAAAAACCTGTTGGCCGCTCTATGTGGAACGGATTATCAATGACAGCCAATTCATAAAACATTTTTGTATGGAATGTTGATTTATGAAAATAAAGCCGAAGTTCATTTAACACATGTCATGTTTTTTCACAAAAAACCTTAATGTGTTTTTCATTCATCCTGCAGGGCCGTTTTATGTATTGCCTTCGTCAGGTTCACTATGTGCAAGAGTTTCCCGTTTTTCAGGCGTTCATGCACCTGCAGAAGATAACAAGCATTTTTTTATTTTTTTTTTACTTAATTAATCCAACAAAATAATACACAACAATACAATTATGCACAGTAAGAGACAAGCTGTTATGGTTTAACAGAGGGAGATGATGGCAACAGACACCAGAGGGTGGCAATGTTCAATGATTTATTATATATATATATATATATATATATATATATATGTATATATATATATATATATATATATATATATATATATATATATATATATATATATATATATATATATATATATATATATATATATCAGTGACGTGCAGTCACTAGAGGCAGGTGAGGCGAAGCCTCACCTGCCATCATGGAAAGAAAAAAAATTTAAAAAGAAAAAAAAATTTATTAAATTGTCAAATGTATCCAGTGATTATACTATACAGTTATTTTCCATTTAACTTCACCAGTTTTAGATTATTTTTATTCAAAATCGCTGAATTTTCACATTTGCCGTTCAAATACTGAGAAGAGACGGTGCGGTGAACAGCAGCCAGTCGAGGCACGTCACTCAGTGCCTCAACATGGACGGACTCGGCTAACTGCTGGCCTGCTGTGCAGTGAGACCGTATTGCTATATTAACTATATTACACATTTCCATAGTTTAGTTAGCTGAGGTATATAATGTACAGTGTATTTTGTCAACAACTGTATGTGTGTAAAGTATTTCTTGTGCCGAGCGATCATAAAACGGCTGCAAAAGACGCACTGGCTGAGGCTCCAGTAATCCCGCCTCCTGCACCCCCGCCGTAGAATTGTTATATCAACTAAAGCCCACACTTAAACTTTCCACGTGCAAGATTTAATCTATTTAAAAAAGTTATTTCATAAGAAACCAAAAAGTGCAAAAACAATAATGTTGGTGTTGGAGGAGTTGTGAATGAATGCAGGGACACAACATTAGGTACACCTGTAGACTGCAGGTGTATCTAATTCACAACTCCTCCAACACGAACATTACTGTTTTTGCACTTTTTGGCTTCTTATTAAATAACTTGTGTAACCTATTTTTATGGGCTTTCCTCTTTGTGATGTTAAGTTCCTGTTATGCGCTGTTATACAGTATATGCCTTGAGCTTTTATTTTGAAGGCGCTAAGAGCGGAAGTGATGACACGTTGGAGTGGAGCGGAAGTTTTTGAAAGAAGGTAAATAAAGTGGTCCTCGTGTAAACTGGAGCCTCCATGTTTGTTTTTTTGTAGTTTCATACAGTATAGGCGACATTTTAAACCCTCGGTTACACTTTTTTAAATAGATTCAATCTTGCACGTGGAAAGTTGAAGTGAGGGCTTTAGTTGATATAACACTCCCATCAGGGGGTTCATTAATCCAGCACAACAGCGGCACATTTATAAGTAAAGGTAAGACCATAATAACGTTTTTTTATTAAATGTGCTTTTTTGTGTGCTACAGTTTGTATGTGTAAAGTTAAAGTTAAGTTAAAGTACCAATGATTGTCACACACACACTAGGTGTGGTGAAATTTGTCCTCTGCATTTGACCCATCCCCTTGTTCACCCCCTGGGAGGTGAGGGGAGCAGTGGGCAGCAGCGGCGCCGCGCCCGGGAATCATTTTTGGTGATTCAACCCCCAATTCCAACCCTTGATGCTGAGTGCCAAGCAGGGAAGAATGCTGGTATGAGCTTTTAAACATAACCCGTTAACTGCTGCCAATCAAATGGTGAATAAGATACTCTTTAGGGTTCATATGTTTGTAAATCTGACTGTGATGAAGTCAGTGCCTCACCAGCCATCAACCTCACCGCACATCACTGATATATATATATATAAACAAAACTATATATAAACTAAGGAAATGGAGTGTGAACTAGATCCAAAAGTGTATGTGGTGTGTGTGTTACCAAATGTTGTCGAGAGCGAATGAACACGGAAGTCCGTGGGGCAGGCAGATGATCCAGGGCAGGAGAGAAGAGGCAAGATCCGTTTCCAAGCGGGAGGTCGAGATTCCAAAAGGGCAGTCCGGGAACCAAGGGAACAAAAAGGTGACGAGACGCACAGCTCGCCAACACAGGAACAAGGGCGGACGTGTACGCCAACAGAAGACTATATTCCGGCGCCGCATGGCAGCTTGTGCAGGCTTATGAAGGCAGCTTGATCATCACAGGCAGGTGCGCTGATTGCCGGTGAATGATTGCAGCTGGCGGCTGGATGTGCGCGGTCGTGGGCGTGTCTAGATCTACTATGGACTGGACTATCACTATTATGTTAGATCCACTAGGGGAGACCTCTCCAAGGTTTTTTCATAGTCATTCTCATTGACATCCCACTGGGTTGTGAGTTTTTCCTTGCCCTTATGTGGGATCTGAACCGAGGATGATTGATTGATTGATTGATTGATTGATTGATTGATTGATTGATTGCTTTGCTCAGCTCTCATCGTCATCATCATAGTCCCAGGTCCTGTTTGTCAGGAAGTGTGCAGATTCTATCCCCTCCAATATGGCTTGTTGTTCATCTGACTGCAAATGATGACGTCATACACACCTGACGCAACAACGACAACAACAAGCATGACCTGACGTGCTTCGTGGTTCTTTCAACCAGACAGATTGTAAACGCTTCTGTGACAGTCTCTCACTGTCGTCCGGGTTCCATGGACCACCAAGAACAGACATGACTGGAGCAGTTTCGTGACTTTGTTTTTATTTTGCAATAAACACTCAGTGCAAGCTCCTCTTCTCTCAAACCGCTCGTTCTTCCGGTTGCTTTTTGGCCGCCCTCGTCTTCGTCTGCGTCTCGCTCTTCCTCTCGTTGGCTCGTCATATACCCACGGCTCTCCAGCTCCTTCTGCCCCGTCGTTCTCGGCTGCCGCTCTTTTATTCAGTGAGAGGCGATTATACAATTGTGCCCAGCCGGGCGATCCACGCACCTGACGTTCATTACGGCGTTGATCCCAGCGCGCCCCGCCTCGCCGCTGGCCCGCCGACCACGGAGTCAGCCCCGGCGTGCCCCGCCTCGCTGTTGGTCTGCTGGCCACGCCTCCCCACAGCTTCTATCAAAACAACCCCTCTGCCATCAGGCAAATGAAAAAAAAAACCATCTTTTGAAGTCTTCTTCACAACAATCGCAGCTTGTTGGGAAAATCTGATTCGAGGCCAACCCCCGTCTGGCAGAAATCACCACATCTCCCCTCCTCCTCGTCCTCGCTCTGTTCTCCAGATAACTTCTGCATGTGGCAGGACAATGGCAGCTTTTGTTCACGGCGTATGAGCAATGTGAGTGCCAGTGTGTTTCAGGTGCACACAACATGGGGGGAAGGATCCGGAAGAATCAAAGTTCCATTCTTTGAACGTGGAGGGGAAGCGATTATCCTGGTGTGATTATATTGCAGACAGATAGATGACAAGGGAAGGCAGGCTAGATAAGAGTGTCGGCTTGTGAGAAGTGACAAGCTGACAAGAAAGACAATCTCCTTACCAAAGAGGCCAGATAAGGTTGTCAGGTGTAACTCTGACTCTGACATATATTTTACACTTCTAGAATGTTCCATTCCACCGAACTGCTGCCATTAGCTTGTTGTCACGAGCGAAAATGTGTTTCTAATTAGGTATTGGCTCATCTCAGGCAACTTTATTTGATTTTTTTTACAAGTTTCCTAAGGCAAAAATGACTCATTTGAGTAACAGGACTGGTTCCAGAGCGCGGCGCACGCTGCTGCTCACTGCTCCCCTCACCTCCCAGGGGGTGAACATGGGGATGGGTCAAATGCAGAGGCCAAATTTTACCACACCCAGTGTTTGGTTGAGCTTACCGACCTCGAAGCAATTTTATTTGGTACATGGTGTGATGATAAGTGTGAGACCAGTAGATAGCAGTCAAACATAAGAGATAAGTGTAGGCTGCACCGCTTGATGTGCATCAACATAGGAGTATTATTATGGTGTAAGTACTAGGTAAGACGTATTATCTGGTGTTTTGTTTCGCAACGTTATACAAAAGCAATTTTTCTTACCTTCTGGTACCTGCTGATCTGTATTTGGGATCTGCATAAATCCTGAAAAATTGCGCGCCTCCGCCTTTGTAGTCCGTGCCGACACTGTTGTCGATAAGCTTCTTCTTTTTCTCTATCTTCTTGTTATGGGACATTCATCTTCTGCTGTTGCCATTTCTAATATAAATATATATATATATATATATATATATATATATATATATATATATATATATATATATATATATATATATATATATATATATATATGTATGTGTGGGAAAAAAAAATCACAAGACTATTTCATCTCTACAGGCCTGTTTCATGAGGGGGGGTTCCCTCACTCATCAGGAGAATCTCCTGATGAGTGAGGGATATATATATATATATATATATATATATATATATATATATATTTTTT
Organism: Nerophis lumbriciformis; assembly: GCF_033978685.3. Lineage (NCBI taxonomy): Eukaryota > Metazoa > Chordata > Actinopteri > Syngnathiformes > Syngnathidae > Nerophis > Nerophis lumbriciformis. Next base: position 5,066,493 of record NC_084559.2, on the reverse strand, counting down.
TTTTTTTTTTAATATATATATATATATATATATATATATATACATATATATATATATATATATATATATATATATATATAGTCGAGACTCCTGTGGTTTATCCGTTATACAGTGCTCAATACCGTTTCCCAAAGGAAGCCTGCGAAACAGGCTTGTAGGGATGATATAGCTTCTTGTGTTTTTTCCTGACCTAACATATATATATATATATATATATATATATATATATATATATATATATATATACATATATATATATATATATATATATATATATATATATATATGTATATTTATATATATATGTATATTTATATATGTATATGTATATATATATATATATATATATATATGTATATGTATATATATATATATATATTTATATATATATATATTTATGTATATATATATATATATATTTATATATATATATATATATATATATATATATATGTATATATATATATATATATATATATATATATATATATATATATATATATATATATATATATATATATATAATCTGATTGACAAACACTTTCCCAAAGACAACACCCTAAGAAAAGTATTCAACAAGAACAACATTAAATTGAGCTACAGCTGCATGAACAATATACGACAAATCATCTCAAACCACAACAAAACAATTGCAAATGAGCCGTCGACCCCCAGACAGAGCGACTCCAAAACCAACAAAGGATGTAACTGTCGAAAGAAACCTGATTGCCCTCTCAACGGGAGGTGCTTACAAACATCAGTTGTCTACCAATCTAAAGTAATACGCAAGGACATTAACACATCCGACACATATGTAGGATTAACCGAGGGAGAATTCAAAACCAGATGGAACAATCACAAGGCTTCTTTCAGGAACAAAAACCTGCGAAATACCACAGAACTCAGCAAACACATTTGGGACCTCAAAGACAATAATGTTGAATATTCAATAACATGGCAAATTCTTGCATCCAGCACACCTTACAATAGTGGTAATAAAAGATGCAACCTATGCTTGAAAGAGAAACTGTTTATTATTTACCGTCCAGACCTGTCATCCCTCAACAAGCGCAGCGAAATTGTAACAACATGCCGCCACAGACGGAAACACCTCCTAGGTAACACATGAGCCAATCACCACGCCCCTAAGCCAGCCTGTACCCACCCACTCTGTGCCCTATATAAACCATGGTATGCGAATGCTCTCATTAAAATCTCCTGATGATTGAGGGTACCCCCCCTCATGAAACAGGCCTGTAGAGATGAAATAGTCTTGTGATTTTTTTCCCACACATACATATATTGCGCTCTACTACGGTATCGAGCACTATTTTTTGGATAACCTTATTAAGACATATATATATACATATATATATATATATATATATATATATATATATTATATATATATATATATATATATATATATATATATATATATATATATATATATATATATATATACATATATATATATATATATATATATATATATATATATATATATATATACATATATATATTTATATTTATATATATGTGAATATATATATATATATATATATATATATATATATATATATATATATATATATATATGTATATATATATGTCAAGGTTTCTGTGGTTTATCCGTTATATAGTGCTCAATACCTGCGAAACAGGCTTGTAGGGATGATATAGCCTATTGTGTTTTTTCCTGACCTAACATATATATATATATATATATATATATATATATATATATATATATATATATATATATATACAGTATTTATATATATATATATATACAGTATTTATATATATATATATATACATATATACAGGTAAAAGCCAGTAAATTAGAATATTTTGAAAAACTTGATTTATTTCAGTAATTGCATTCAAAAGGTGTAACTTGTACATTATATTTATTCATTGCACACAGACTGATGCATTCAAATGTTTATTTCATTTAATTTTGATGATTTGAAGTGGCAACAAATGAAAATCCAAAATTCCGTGTGTCACAAAATTAGAATATTACTTAAGGCTAATACAAAAAAGGGATTTTTAGAAATGTTGGCCAACTGAAAAGTATAAAAATGAAAAATATGAGCATGTACAATACTCAATACTTGGTTGGAGCTCCTTTTGCCTCAATTACTGCGTTAATGCGGCGTGGCATGGAGTCGATGAGTTTCTGGCACTGCTCAGGTGTTATGAGAGCTCAGGTTGCTCTGATAGTGGCCTTCAACTCTTCTGCGTTTTTGGGTCTGGCATTCTGCATCTTCCTTTTCACAATACCCCACAGATTTTCTATGGGGCTAAGGTCAGGGGAGTTGGCGGGCCAATTTAGAACAGAAATACCATTGTCCGTAAACCAGGCACGGGTAGATTTTGCGCTGTGTGCAGGCGCCAAGTCCTGTTGGAACTTGAAATCTCCATCTCCATAGAGCAGGTCAGCAGCAGGAAGCATGAAGTGCTCTAAAACTTGCTGGTAGACGGCTGCGTTGACCCTGGATCTCAGGAAACAGAGTGGACCGACACCAGCAGATGACATGGCACCCCAAACCATCACTGATGGTGGAAACTTTACACTAGACTTCAGGCAACGTGGATCCTGTGCCTCTCCTGTCTTCCTCCAGACTCTGGGACCTCGATTTCCAAAGGAAATGCAAACCAAACCAACCCAAACCTGGGCTCTCATAACACCTGAGCAGTGCCAGAAACTCATCGACTCCATGCCACGCCGCATTAACGCAGTAATTGAGGCAAAAGGATCTCCAACCAAGTATTGAGTATTGTACATGCTCATATTTTTCATTTTCATACTTTTCAGTTGGCCAACATTTCTAAAAATCCCTTTTTTGTATTAGCCTTAAGTAATATTCTAATTTTGTGACACACGGAATTTTGGATTTTCATTTGTTGCCACTTCAAATCATCAAAATTAGATGAAATAAACATTTGAATGCATCAGTCTGTGTGCAATGAATAAATATAATGTACAAGTTACACCTTTTGAATGCAATTACTGAAATAAATCAAGTTTTTCAAAATATTCTAATTTACTGGCTTTTACCTGTATATATATATATATAGCAGTCACATGTTTCAACTTTTTTCCCCACAGAATTGTTTTAATTGCATCTTTGTTGGCCTGCCATGAGGCGGCAACTTGCCCAGGGTGTATACAGCTGGGGTAGGCTCCAGCTCCCCCCGCAACCCTTCGGCGTAATGACCCGTATATCCAAAAAGGTAACATTTCAGTGGCCTGCACAAGCTGGGACTTCATGTTCTGTACAAGAGTCAGTCTGTGCAAGCACAGAAAAACAGAAGAGGAAGTGTGAATGCTTTAAGAACACTTTGTGGATATTGTTAGGAAATCCTTCTTTCGACTATCTTCTCCGGAATGTTGCCTGTAAGGCTCCTTTTAAGTGTTTGGGTCTAAATGCCATGTCTGCTACACCCCATGAAACTGTCTTAATCCACTTTTTCCCCTTGGTTTTATTGCTGCCGGGGAAACACGAGGTCCACAACAGGCCCCTGCCTCAAGCCTCTATTCCCATTCCACACACCCCATAAGTCAGTCACAGATAATTAAATAGGAGTTATTTACACTCCTTTTCCCTTCTCGGCCTCCCTGGCACTTTTATCATTTTTGCTTTGTACAGCGCTGCATTCAGACGGACTCCGACAGCGTCTGGCGGACACCATTGAATGCCTGTAAAAGCGTAATAGCTTGAAAAGAAAAAGGAACAAAAATTGGACTATTATGAGATTGTGTCACTGAACGATCACACAGACGATCTACACACAACACTACGCACGGTGTTTCCGTGTCATCAAACACAACGCAAAGACACAGTTTTTCCCCGAGGCGGGCTTTCAGGATTGGGCTGCATAATGTCCGTCAGTACGTTTACATGCACTGAGAAGAGACCACAAGTGATTGCAATAAATAATATTGAATGAAAAGCAATACAATATCCACAGTTGATATATTCTGTATTATCAGAACCACATAATATATTAGTGTCCATACTCTGTTTATTGTTATCTACAGCCATGGTCAAAAGTTGACATACACTCGTAAAAAACATAATGTCATGGCTGTCTTGAGTAGGAATGATGTTCGAAACCGGTTCTCCCGGTTGTTCGATAAGAAAAGAACCGTTCGATAAGAAAAAGAACCGATTCCATGGACTCGAATCCCTTTTTGAGAACCGGTTCCCGTTATCAAGGCCGTTATAGTAAAGAAAAAGAGTTGGTTCTTTATTCGAATCCCTGGGAACGAATCCCGTCCCACAAGAAATGCCCTGTGGGACATCACAGGAAATGACGTAGCTCAGTCACTAGACTGAGCTACGTCGTTTCCTGTAAAGTCACACAAGCAGCAAAAATAATGGACCGGAAAAAACGCCTCAAGGCATGGCTATTCACCTATAGTGATCACAGAGACAGGTTGTTTTTGTGTTACTGTATATATTTGTTTTTCTGAAAAATCCCACTTAATATACTTTGGGTAACAACAGTCAATATTTATTTTTTTATTTTTTTAGGGGGGTAATAGTAAATATTTATTTTTTTATTTTATTATATGTTTTTCTTATAAAATAAAAGTGAGCTTTTGTTAAACCAAATATTGTGTTTTTTTCCATATACAACAAACTATCTGGACTCGATAATTGAATCGATAAAGAATCGGTTCAATCCGAGGATTTGATAATGGGCTCGAATGCGATAATTTCTTATCAAACATCATCCCTCGTCTTGAGTTTCCAATAATTTCTACAACTCTTATTTTTTTGTGATAGAGTGATTGGAGCACATACTTGTTGGTCACAAAAAAACATATTATGTTAGATCCACTATGGACTAGTCTCTCACACTATTATGTTAGATCCACTATGGACTACACTCTCACACTATTATGTTAGATCCACTATGGACTGGACTCTCACTATTATGTTAGATCCACTATGGACTGGACTCTCACAATATTATGTTAGATCCACTATGGACTAGACTCTCACACTATTATGTTAGATCCACTATGGCCTAGACTCTCACACTATTATGTTAGATCCACTATGGACTGAACTCTCACTATTATGTTAGATCCACTATGGACTGGACTCTCACTATTATGTTAGATCCACTATGGACTGGACTCTCATTATTATGTTAGATCCACTATGAACTGGACTCTCACACTATTATGTTAGATCCACTATGGACTGGACTCTCACACTATTATGTTAGATCCACTATGGACTGAACTCTCACTATTATGTTAGATCCACTATGGACTGGACTCTCACTATTATGTTAGTTCCACTATGGACGGAACTCTCACTATTATGTTAGATCCACTATGGACTAGACTCTCACACTATTATGTTAGATCCACTATGGACTGGACTCTCACACTATTATGTTAGATCCACTATGGACTGGACTCTCACACTATTATGTTAGATCCACTATGGACTAGACTCTCACAATATTATGTTAGATCCACTATGGACTAGACTCTCACACTATTATGTTAGATCCACTATGGACTGGACTCTCACAATATTATGTTAGATCCACTATGGACTGGACTCTCACTATTATGTTGGATCCACTATGGACTGGACTCTCACTATTATGTTAGATCCACTATGGACTGGACTCTCACACTTTTATGTTAGATCCACTATGGACTAGACTCTCACACTATTATGTTAGATCCACTATGGACTGGACTCTCACACTATTATGTTAGATCCACTATGGACTGGACTTTCACACTATTATGTTAGATCCACTATGGACTAGACTCTCACACTATTATGTTAGATCCACTATGGACTGGACTCTCACTATTTGTTAGATCCACTATGGACTTGACTCTCACTATTATGTTAGATCCACTATGGAATGGACTCTCACTATTATGTTAGATCCACTATGGACTGGACTCTCACACTATTATGTTAGATCCACTATGGACTACACTCTCACACTATTATGTTAGATCCACTATGGACTGGACTCTCACTACTATGTTAGATCCACTATGGACTGGACTCTCACACTATTATGTTAGATCCACTATGGACGGGATTCTCACTATTATGTTAGATCCACTATGGACTGGACTCTCACACTATTATGTTAGATCCACTATGGACTGGACTCTCACACTATTATGTTAGATCCACTATGGACTGGACTCTCACAATATTATGTTAGATCCACTATGGACTGGACTCTCACTATTATGTTAGATCCACTATGAACTGGACTCTCACTATTATGTTAGATCCACTATGGACTGGACTCTCACACTATTATGTTAGATCCACTATGGACTGAACTCTCACTATTATGTTAGATCCACTATGGACTGGACTCTCACTATTATGTTAGATCCACTACGGACTGGACTCTCACTATTATGTTAGATCCACTATGGACTGGACTCTCACTATTATGTTAGATCCACTATGGACTGGACTCTCACAATATTATGTTAGATCCACTATGGACTGGACTCTCACTATTATGTTAGATCCACTATGGACTGGACTCTCACGCTATTATGTTAGATCCACTACGGACTGGACTCTCACACTATTATGTTAGATCCACTATGGACTGGACTCTCACACTATTATGTTAGATCCACTATGGACTGGACTCCCATTATTATATTAGATCCACTATGGACTGGACTTTCACTATTATGTTAGATCCACTATGGACTGGACTCTCACAATATTATGTTAGATCCACTATGGACTGGACTCTCACTTTTACGTTAGATCCACTATGGACTGGACTCTCACTATTATGTTAGATCCACTGTGGACTGGACTCCCACTATTATGTTACATCCACTATGGACTGGACTCTCACACTATTATGTTAGATCCACTATGGACTGGACTCTCACAATATTATGTTAGATCCACTATGGACTGGACTCTCACTTTTACGTTAGATCCACTATGGACTGGACTCTCACTATTATGTTAGATCCACTATGGACTGGACTCTCACACTATTATGTTAGATCCACTATGGACTGGACTCTCACTATTATGTTAGATCCACTATGGACTGGACTCTCACTATTATGTTAGATCCACTATGGACTGGACTCTCACTATTATGTTAGATCCACTATGGACTGGACTCTCACTATTATGTTGGATCCACTATGGACTGGACTGTCACACTATTATGCTCGATCCACTCAACGTCTATTGCACTGGTCGACCCATCTGCGGACCCCTCCAAGGTTTCTCATTGTAATCCCATTCGGTTTAGTTTTTTCTTGCCCTGATGTGGGATTTGAGCCTTGGATGTCGTTGTGGATTGTGCAGCCCTTTGAGACACTTGTGATTTAAGGCTATATAAGTAAACTTTGATTGATCGATTGATTGATTGACCAATGCTGGAATGAGTCTGCAGAGAAGTACTAGAACTTGTACTAGGACTATGGCTGTAATCCCATTAATATGTGCGTGAGTGGAGTCAGGCAAACAGCAGCCTTTCAACACCAGGATGAATTAGGGCCCACCACAGAGCTATGGCGTCCATTACAAGCCTCAGCGGCTCTATAAATCTCAGGATCACAGGGACACGGAGGGTCCGGCCCTCCTCGCTCCCCCATGAGCCTTAATCAGTCTCATCCTGGGGGTTTTGTCGCTCGCTGCCCCGACAAAAACACATTGCTTTGATACGGCCTAAGAAAGGCATGGAAATGCCCCGAGGGACGGCGAGGACCCGAGCATGCTGAGAGTCCCCTTTAACGGAAAAGCTGTCCCCTTGAAAAGATCCACAACAGGAAGCAGTCATCCGTCATCAACACGCCAAAACAGCTGTTAGCAGCCCACATGAAAGAAGTCGCTCCCTGTTGTTTGAGCCCTCCCCTTGTTTCATTCTCCCACTCTCTTTGTCTGCCGTTTCCACCGTCCCCTCCTCTTTGCTCCACTTTTAAACGCCCCCCCCAGACCCCTCACCCCCAGCCCCACCCGCACCGCGGCCACTCACCCTTTTAACAAGGCGGTGCCCACGTGAGTAGGGGAAAGCTCCGACGGTCTCTCCTTGTAAAAACGCTTTGTTTGAAATTCTCGACAAGCTTTCAGCGTAAATCTCAGCTCGACAAAGCGGCTCGGCGGTTTACGTGCGTCACCTGTCTCGGCCATGGGGCGGCGACGGCCTAAATCCGGCGTGCGTGTTCTGCGCTCCCTTTTCCTTGGATCTCCGCAGGGCCGGCGAGGCGCGAGTGGCAACGTGCGGGTGATGAATGAACGCTAAGCCGGATGATGACAGGTCAAACAGTGACGCCGCTGAGCGACACGCCGCCTCTCCTCTCAGCTGCGGATCAACCGTCACTCAGCCTCTGTAATAACGTATTCACTTTCTGAAGAGCAGACTGTCAGACGTCAAACAAGTTTATCAACACTCAAAAGCGGAGTGATGATTTGTAATGGAAGGAGATGTTCCAACAAGAATACGACTCTGGTAACTAACTCCTTGTTTGTGCTCTACAGTGACTGAAGCGAGGCCATTGAGTTCACTGAACAAACATACCAACATACCACAGCATTGAACAGTCTATGTTTTACAGTCAAACACTGTCATTTTTATTTATTCCGGCAGACAGACATATATAGCAACACTTGGTCACTCTTTGTAATTTGACAGACATGCAACGGCACCCACCGAAAAGGGATACAAGAAAAAAAGCAAGAATGCTTAAATGGGAACATTATCACCGGACCTATGTAAGCGTCAATATATACCTTGTAGAGATGCGCGGATAGGCAATTATTTCATCCGCAACCGCATCACAAAAGTCGTCAACCATCCGCATCCACCCGAACCAACATTTTATCAAAACCACACCCACCCGCACCCGCCTGTTGTTATATATCTAATATAGACGATGCAAGCATATTAGTGAGGTTAGAAAGCTTTTGCCTGTTAAAGAAAGGAGACTGATCCAATGCAGCAGAGACATTCAATGCGTGCCACGCATTAATATATCTTGGCCACGCATTAGTGGCTAAGATATATTAACGCGTGATAATATTATTTATCATGATTATAATATTATTGTAATTTCCATTAAGAAAGTGTTGACTATTGTTGCCAATGCCCTCAGATCAGGAGTGTGTTCCTCACACTTTGTGTGCGCAGGTGCAGCAAGCAGAACGAGGCTTTTAAGAAGTTAAAAAAATGTTTTAGAAAGACTAGGCCTATATTTTCTTTAGGTAAAAAAAATGTTCTGAATTTATTTCAATGAATATTAACTTGTTAACGTTATAATGCTCAAATAGGGACGAGGGCGGGGTGCACAGTGAAGCAGTGAACAATTTCGCGACAAAGATGAACCTTTATTGATTGATCTGATATCAGACAATCTCCATTGTCAACGACAGGCAGGAAAATAAAGATAAACACATAGCCTATGTTGTAGGCATAGGCTCATACGTTTTTAAGTTGAAATAAAAAAATAAATAAAAAATGTGCCTCATAAGCCATTAGGCTGTCAATCACGCGCACAAACTTAAATTATACAATAACATATGTATGTCATCTCTATTTAAACAAAAATAAATTAAATAAATAATAATAACAAATTACCTGCAACTTATTGGCCAAGACAAATAGCTGAAGGGGGGAAATCAAACCCATCAGACTGCACTTTATCATCAAACTTGAATTATAATGAAAATAGACGGTCGCGACAAACAAAGCAGGCTAAATAGCCTTACATTGTCGCCAATCGGAGATGCGCTTCACTTGAAAGCGAGGCCAAATAATTAACACACAGTAGTATATCTCGAATAGAAAAAAACACAATAAACAGCGCAATTGCCTTAATTCCTTTGCATTGTAGTGCGCCCAAACAACACGTAACCATCAAAATTATTCAGCTGACCGAACTCAATATAGGTTAGACATGGGCTTATTTGGTATAGCCTATAGGTAACGTAGACTAATTCGTTTAACATATCCAACCGTATGTCTACTTACTTTTTTTTTTGTTAGCACTATGCAGGAATAAAATGGCATCTACAGTGCCAGGATTCATGCGAGAGCGCCTGGCCTCTAAAATGCGCCCTGCTGCGCTGAAGGAGCGCTCACTTGCGCCACTGTTGCTGGGACGCGGTGCCTGATTAATAATTGACTGTTTCAAAGAGTGCTGCTCGTTTTTCGTATGTGGGTAACAACATTTAACTATGTATATATATTTCCGAATAGGTTCAACCGCCAACCGCCCACATCTATTTAAAATCTATTTTTACCCGCCCGACCCGCGGTTTATCCGCGGACTCCGCGGTTGTGTCCGCAAACCGCGCATCTCTAATACCTTGATGTTGCAGAAAAAAGACCATATTTTTTTTAACCGATTTCCGAACTCTAAATGGGTGAATTTTGGCGAATTAAACACCTTTCTATTATTCGCTCTCGGGGCGATGACGTCACGTTGTGACATCACATTGGGAAGCAATCCGCCATTTTCTCAAACACCAAGTCAAATCAGCTCTGTTATTTTCCGTTTTTTCGACTGTTTCCCGTACCTTGACTCAGGCACTTTGAAGCTTTTTTTAGGGATATTGCGTAATGGGTAAAATTTTGAAAAAAACTTCGAAAAATAAAATAAGCCACTGGGAACTGATTTTTAATGGTTTTAACCCTTCTGAAATTGTGATAATGTTCCCCTTTAACCATGTCCTGCCCCTAATTTACAATCAACTTATATGTTGGTTATATAGTCCAAGATATAATGGATACATGACAATCTTTCGTCTTCTGAAGCCTTGTCTGGTGTGTTATGTCCCTTATTCCACAGGGAGTTATTTTGCACCTGTGTCCCACAGTTGAGATAGTCCAAATAACTAGTCATATTTTTGATAGTTTACCAACAATACATTTTTTTCCACAAGGTTGAACACTCTTAGGCTAGAAGACAGTTTAATTGTCCCACAGTTTCACCTGAGTTCATGTGGACCATCTCTGAGTGAAAACAGACCCTTAGTGAGGCCGTAAACATAACTTGAAGGCTACTGTATTGGATTATATCATGTAGTTTAAGAAAATGACTCATTATGAACAGATCATTGGTATGAGCTCTAGTTGGGGCATAATGTATAATTCTAACTGCCTTTTTCTGGAGCTTAAATAGCGGTTCAATCGTGTCCCTGTCGGTGTGCCCCCAAACTTTGGCACAATACTGTATAAAAGAGCTAAGTAAATCGTTCTAAGTGAATTTTGATTTAGTAATTTCTGCATTTCCCACAAAATGGAGACATCCTTAGGCAATTTAGACTGTACACATGTGGTTTCCAAGTCAGTAGACCGTCTATCTTAACCCCCAAGACCTTGTGTTCATTTGCTCTGTTTATAGACGTCCCGCTAACTTCTATGTGTATGTTTTTTTCCCAGTCCCCTTCTCCCGAAGAGGATATAGTTTATTTTTGAGAGATTTAGTGATAGTTTATTTATTAAAGGGGAACATTATCACAATTTCAGAAGGGTTAAAACCATTAAAAATCAGTTCCCAGTGGCTTATTTTATTTTTCGAAGTTTTTTTCAAAATTTTACCCATCACGCAATATCCCTGAAAAAAGCTTCAAAGTGCCTGATTTTAACCATCGTTATATACACCCGTCCATTTTCCTGTGACGTCACATAGTGATGCCAACACAAACAAACATGGCGCATAGAGCAGCAAGCTCTAGCGACATTAGCTCGGATTCAGACTCGGATTTTAGCGGCTTAAGCGATTCAACAGTTTACGCATGTATTAAAACGGATGGTTGTAGTGTGGAGGCAGGTAGCGAAAACGAAATTGAAGAAAAAACTGAACCTATTGAGCCATATCGGTTTGAACCGTATGCAAGCGAAACCGACGAAAACGACACGACAGCCAGCGACACGGGAGAAAGCGAGGACGAATTCGGCGATCGCCTTCTAACCAACGATTGGTATGTGTTTGTTTGGCATTAAAGGAAACTAACAACTATGAACTAGGTTTACAGCATATGAAATACATTTGGCAACAACATGCACTTTGAGAGTGCAGACAGCCCAATTTTCATCAATTAATATATTCTGTAGACATACCCTCATCCGCGCTCTTTTCCTGAAAGCTGATCTGTTCAGTTTTGGAGTTGATGTCAGCAGTCCAGGGAAGCTAGGGTCGATATTCTTCTCTTGATCATCTTCGGTGGCATAAGGGACGGTGTGAGCCAAGACATCCAGGGGGTTTAGCTCGCTCGTCTGCGGGAACAAACTGCCGCCATTGCTTGCCGTGCTACCGAGGTCCTTTGTCCCTGAATTGCTCACACACTCCGGCAGATTCAATGGGGGTCTGGCGGCAGATTTCTTTGACTTTATCGTTGGAAATGCATCTGCTTTGAGTGTCGCAGGATATCCACACATTCTTGCCATCTCTGTCGTAGCATAGCTTTCGTCGGTAAAGTGTGCGGAACAAACGTCCAATTTCTTGCCACTTTCGCATCTTTGGGCCACTGGTGCAACTTGAATCCGTCCCTGTTCGTGTTGTTACACCCTCCGACAACACACCGACGAGGCATGATGTCTCCAAGGTACGGAAAACAGTCGAAAAAACGGAAAATAACAGAGCTGATTTGACTCGGTGTTTGAGAAAATGGCGGATTGCTTCCCGATGTGACGTCACGTTGTGACGTCATCGCTCCGAGAGCGAATAATAGAAAGGCGTTTAATTCGCCAAAATTCACCCATTTTGTCATGTCTGTGTAATCATGTTTTGTTTTAGTCATGTTTTGTTTTGTTTAGTTATTGGACATTTTAGTTTCTGGCTTTTCACTCCCTTGTCTTGTCTCATGCTTACCCATTAGTTTCACCTGTTCCACGTTTGGACTCATTATGCACTCTTGTTTGTCACCATAACAACCCATTAGTTTTCACCTGTCATGTCACGCACCTGTTTTGAGTCACGCACCTGTTGTTAATCATGTCTGTGTTATTTAAGCTTTTCATTTTCTGTTGTTCGTCCTGGTGTCATATCTTTTCTAACCCTGCTATCCTCTCGTATCAAGCCCTGTTCACGGTCTCATGCCACAGTAAGTGTTTTTTTATTTCATGTTCACAGTTTCTGCCTTTGTGCAAGTTTTGTTTTCATTTGCCAAGTTTTTTTTTACCTCCGCCGTTGTGCGCGCTTTTCGTTTGTTCCTTTTTGATAGTAATAAATAAATCATGTACCCACCTTCAAGCCATGTCCGATCCCAATTCACTTGCATCTTGGGAAAACAAAAACTCCATAGTCCAAGTCTTGACACATTTAGAGTTCGGAAATCGGTTAAAAAAATATATGTTTTTTTTACTGCAACATCAAGGTATATATTGATGCTTACATAGGTCTGGTGATAATGTTCCCCTTTAAAAAGCACAAATTAATTTTTGACAATACACTGGCACTGACAGTTCATTACAACTTGGGTTGTACGGTATACCAGTACTAATGTAGTACTGCGATACTAATGAATCATTTACTAAAAAAGTACCGGTTCAGCGCATTAGAGGGGTCATATTATTATTAATTTTTTTCTAAATATAAAAGACTTCCTTGTGGTCTACATAACATGTAATGGTGGTTCTTTGGTCAAAATGTTGCATAGATGATGTTTTACAGATCATCTGCAAGTCGTTTTCTGACAGTCGCTTCAGGATGCGCCGTTTTGTGGGCGGTCTTATTTACGGGGCTCACCTTCGACAGCGTCTTCTCCCTGTCATCTTTGTTGTAGCGGTGTAGCGTGCAAGGACGGGAGTGGAAGAAGTGTCAAAAGATGGCGCTAACTGTTTTAATGACATTCAGACTTTACTTCAATCAATAACGGAGCAGCATCTCCTCATCCGGAAACAACAACAACACCGGAAATGTGTCCCGTGAAAAACCGTCCGACCGGCACTCTCTCATAACTAAAGTTCATTGGGTGAATAATGTAAACTCACTACACCGGTATGTTTTAGCGCTTTCATAGCGAGTTTATATATAAATTTATATAAAAGTAAGAACTTTATATTACTTTGTATTAGAAATGGCAACAGTGGAGGATGAATGTGCCATAACAAGAAGGTAGAGAAAAACAAGAAGCTTATCGACTATGGCATCACCACGGACTACAAAGGCGGAAGGCCGCAATTTTTCAGGATTTATGCAGATCCCAAATACAGATCAGCAGGTACCAGAAGGTAAGAAAAGTTGCTCTTGCATAATAATGCGAAACAAAACGCCAGATATTATGTCTTACCCATACTTGCCAACCCTGCCGGATTTTCCGGGAGACTCCCGAAATTCAGCGCCTCTCCCGAAAACCTCCCGGGACAAATTTTCTCCCGAAAATCTCTCGAAATTCAGGTGGAGCTGGAGGCCACGCCCCCTCCAGCTCCATGCGGACCTGAGTCCGCTTTCCCACAATATAAAGAACGTCTACAGTAAAACAGTCCGTCTGCCGTAAACAGCAATGTTGTGACACTCTTAAACAGGACAATACTGCCATCTAGTGCATTTGATGAAAGCACTTTTGTGCGTGCCACACAGCAATGCATAATCATAGAGGGTGTTCAGCATGGTTAGAAAGATAGTGACAGAGAATAGAACAAGGATGGACAATTCAACCCTTAACTCAACAATGAGTAGATGAGTGTTATGTGTGTGTATATGTGTAAATAAATGAACACTGAAATTCAAGTATTTCTTTTATTTATATATATATATATATATATATATATATATATATATATATATATATATATATATATATATATATATATATATATATATATATATATAGCTAGAATTCACTGAATGTCAATTATTTCTGTTATATGTATATATATATATATATATATATATATATATATATATATATATATATATATATATATATATATATATATATATATATATATCCATCCATCCATCCATCCATCCATTTACTACCGCTTATTCCCTTCGGGAATTGTATATATATATATACATATATATATATATATATATATATATATATATATATATATATGAAATACTTGACTTGGTGAATTCTAGCTGTAAATATACTCCTCCCCTCTTAACCACGCCCCCAACCACGCCCCCGCCTCAACCACGCCCCCCGCACCCACCCCCCACCCGAAATTGGAGGTCTCAAGGTTGGCAAGTATGGTCTTACCTTATACACACACCATAATAATACTCCTATGTTAAAACACGGTACAATCCATCAAGCGGTGCGGCTTCATAGTTTACCAAAGTCGTACTAAAACATTTTGATGGATTTTTGAGCGCCGTGTGTAATGTTCTATATTTTCAATGGAACATATAAAATGTTGGTGTTGTTTACTTGAGTCATATTGCCATCATAGTGCAGTCTACACGTATCTCTTATGTTTGACTGCCATCTACTGGTCACACTTATCACTACGCTATGTACCAAATAAAATTGCTTCAAAACCAGAATTATTCCATACATGACTTTAAACCATAACCAACCATGCATCACTATAGCTCTTGTCTCAAAGTAGGTGTACTATCACCACCTGTCACATCACACCGTGACTTATTTGGAGTTTTTTGCAGTTTTCCTGTGTGTCGTGTTTTAGTTCTTGTCTTGCGCTCCTATTTAAGTGGTGTTTCCTGTTTTGTTGGTGTTTTCCTGTAGTGAATTATATTTATATAGTGCTTTTCTATCATTTCAATTATATACATGCGTACATACATACATTGATCGATTGCTCCACAGTAAGTCTTTGCTGTCGTCCAGCATACTGTTTTTGTTTACTCTGTAGCGAGTTATGTTTTAGTTTGATTGATTAGTTTAGTTTGATTGTCATGTCATGTTCAGATGTACATTGTGGACGCCGTCTTAGCTCCACAGTAAGTCTTTGCTGTCGTCCAGCATTCTGTTTTTGTTTACTTTGTAGCGAGTTAGGTTTTAGTTTGATTGATTAGTTTAGTACGATTGTCATGTCATGTTAGGATGTACTTTGTGGACGCCGTCTTGGCTCCACAGTAAGTCTTTGCGTCGTCCAGCATTCTGCTTTTGTTTACTTTGCAGCGAGTTAGGTTTAATTTTGATTGATTAGTTTAGTTTGATTGTCATGTCATGTTCGGATGTACATTGTGGACCCCGTCTCGGCTACACAGTAAGTCTTTGCTGTCGTCCAGCATTCTGTTTTTGTTTACTCCGTAGAGAGTTAGGTTTTAGTTTAATTGATTAGTTTAGTTTGTTTGTCATGTCATGTTCGCATGTACTTTGTGGACGCCGTCTTGGCTCCACAGTAAGTCTTTGCTGTCGTCCAACATTCTGTTTGTATTTACTTTGTAGCGAGTTAGGTTTTAGTTTGATTGATTAGTTTAGTTTGATCGACATGTCATGTTCGGATGTACTTTGTGGACGCCGTCTTGGCTCCACAGTAAGTCTTTGCTGTCGTCCAACATTCTCTTTGTGTTTACTTTGTAGCAAGTTAGGTTTTAGTTTGATTGATTAGTTTAGTTTGATCGACATGTCATGTTCGGATGTACTTTGTGGACGCCGTCTTGGCTCCACAGTAAGTCTTTGCTGTTGTCCAGCATTCTGTTTTTGTTGACTTTGTAGCGAGTTAGGTTTTAGTTTCGTTCTGCAAAGCCATCCCTAAGCTTCAATGCCTTTTCTTAGGGGCACTCACCTTGTGTGCTTACGGACTGTATCCCTGCAGACTGTATATTGATCTATATTGATATATCAATCAATCAATCAATGTTTATTTATATAGCCCTAAATCACAAGTGTCTCAAAGGGCTGCAAATATATGTATATGCGTATATATAATATAAGAGCCACAAATATTAATAACAGAAAGAAACAACCCTTTTGTGTGAATGAGTGTAAATGAGTGTAGATGGGGGAGGGAGGTTTTTTGGGTTGGTGTACTAATTGTAAGGGAGGGAACTCAATCAATAAAGTACTATCTTGTGTTTTTTATGTTGATTTAATAAATTAGAAAAAATAAAAAAAATTGTTTTTCTTGTGCGGCCCGGTACCAATCGATCAATAAAGTACTATCTTGTGTTTTTTATGTTGATTTAATAAATTAGAAAAAATAAAAAATGTATTCTTGTGCGGCCCGGTACCAATTGATCAATAAAGTACTATCTTGTGTTTTTTATGTTGATTTAATAAATCAGAAAAAATAAAAAATAAAAAAAATGTTTTTCTTGTGCGGCCCGGTACCAATCGATCAATAAAGTACTATCTTGTGTTTTTTATGTTGATTTTATAAATTAGAAAAAATTAAAAATTAAAAAATTGTTTTTCTTGTGCGGCCCGGTACCAATCGATCAATAAAGTACTATCTTGTGCTTTATATGTTGATTTAACAAATTAGAAAAAATAAAAAATAAAAAATAAAGATTTTTTTGTGCGGCCCGGTACCAATCGATCAATAAAGTACTATCTTGTGTTTTTTATGTTGATTTAATAAATTAGAAAAAATAAAAAATAAAAAATAAAAAATGTGTTCTTGTGCGGCCCGGTACCAATCGATCAGTAAAGTACTATCTTGTGTTTTTATGTTGATTTAATAAATCAGAAAAAATAAAAAATAAAACAATTGTTTTTCTTGTGCGGCCCGGTACCAATCGATCAATAAAGTACTATCTTGTGTTTTTTATGTTGATTTAATAAATTAGAAATAATAAAAAAGAAATAAAAATGTATTCTTGTGCGGCCCGGTACCAATCGATCAATAAAGTACTATCTTGTGTTTTTTATGTTGATTTAATAAATTATAAAAAAAATTAAAATTAAAAAATTGTTTTTCTTGTGCGGCCCGGTACCAATCGATCAATAAAGTACTATCTTGTGTTTTTTATGTTGATTTAATAAATTAGAAAAAATTAAAAATTAAAAAAAATGTATTCTTGTGCGGCCCGGTACCAATCGATCAATAAAGTACTATCTTGTGTTTTTTATGTTGATTTAATAAATTAGAAAAAATTAAAAATGAAAAAAAATTTATTCTTGTGCGGCCCGGTACCAATCGATCAATAAAGTACTATCTTGTGTTTTTTATGTTGATTTAATTAATCAGAAAAAAGAAAAAATAAAACAATTGTTTTTCTTCTCCGGCCCGGTACCAATCGATCAATAAAGTACTATCTTGTGTTTTTTATGTTGATTTAATGAATTAGAAAAAAAATGAAAATAAATAAAAATGTATTCTTGTGCGGCCCGGTACCAATCGATCAATAAAGTACTATCTTGTGTTTTTTATGTTGATTTAATAAATTAGAAAAAATTAAAAATTAAAAAATTGTTTTTCTTGTGCGGCCCGGTACCAATCGATCAATAAAGTACTATCTTGTGTTTTTTATGTTGATTTAATAAATTAGAAATAATAAAAAATAAATAAAAATGTATTCTTGTGCGGCCCGGTACCAATCGATCATTAAAGTACTATTTTGTGTTTTTTATGTTGATTTAATAAATTAGAAAAAATAAAAAAAATTGTTTTTCTTGTGCGGCCCGGTACCAATCGATCAATAAAGTACTATCTTGTGTTTTTTTATGTTGATTTAATAAATTAGAAAAAAAAAAAAAAAAAATGTTTTTCTTGTGCGGCCCGGTACCAATCGATCAATAAAGTACTATCTTGTGTTTTTTATGTTGATTTAATAAATTGGGAAAAAAAAAAAAAAATGTATTCTTGTGCGGCCCGGTACCAATCGATCAATAAAGTACTATCTTGTGTTTTTTATGTTGATTTAATAAATTGGAAAAAAAAATAAAAAATGTATTCTTGTGCGGCCCGGTACCAATCGATCAATAAAGTACTATCTTGTGTTTTTTATGTTGATTTAATAAATCAGAAAAAAAAAAAAAAAAAAAAATTGTTTTTCTTGTGCGGCCCGGTACCAATCGATCAATAAAGTACTATCTTGTGTTTTTTATGTTGATTTAATAAATTAGAAAAAAATAAAAATAAATAAAAATTTATTCTTGTGCGGCCCGGTACCAATCGATCAATAAAGTACTATCTTGTGTTTTTTATGTTGATTTAATAAATTAGAAAAAATTAAAAATTAAAAAATTGTTTTTCTTGTGCGGCCCGGTACCAATCGATCAATAAAGTACTATCTTGTGTTTTTTATGTTGATTTAATAAATTAGAAATAACAAAAAATAAATAAAAATGTATTCTTGTGCGGCCCGGTACCAATCGATCAATAAAGTACTATCTTGTGTTTTTTATGTTGATTTAATAAATTAGAAAAAAAAATAAAAAATGTATTCTTGTGCGGCCCGGTACCAATCGATCAATAAAGTACTATCTTGTGTTTTTTATGTTGATTTAATAAATTGGAAAAAATAAAAATAAATAAAAATGTTTTTCTTGTGCGGCCCGGTACCAATCGATCAATAAAGTACTATCTTGTGTTTTTTATGTTGATTTAATAAATTAGAAAAAATTAAAAATTTAAAAAAATTTATTCTTGTGCGGCCCGGTACCAATCGATCAATAAAGTACTATCTTGTGTTTTTTATGTTGATTTAATAAATTAGAAATAATAAAAAATAAATAAAAATGTATTCTTGTGCGGCCCGGTACCAATCGATCAATAAAGTACTATCTTGTGTTTTTTATGTTGATTTAATAAATTAGAAAAAAAAATAAAAAATGTATTCTTGTGCGGCCCGGTACCAATCGATCAATAAAGTACTATCTTGTGTTTTTTATGTTGATTTAATAAATTGGAAAAAATAAAAATAAATAAAAATGTTTTTCTTGTGCGGCCCGGTACCAATCGATCAATAAAGTACTATCTTGTGTTTTTTATGTTGATTTAATAAATTAGAAAAAATTAAAAATTTAAAAAAATGTATTCTTGTGCGGCCCGGTACCAATCGATCAATAAAGTACTATCTTGTGTTTTTTATGTTGATTTAATAAATTAGAAAAATAAAATAAAATAAAAATTTTTATTCTTGTGCGGCCCGGTACCAATCGATCAATAAAGTACTATCTTGTGTGTTTTATGTTGATTTAATAAAATTTGAAAAAATAAAAAATAAATGTTTTTTGTGCGGCCCGGTCGGTACCAATCGATCAATAAAGTACTACCTTTTGTTTTTTATGTTGATTTAATAAATTAGAAAACAAAAAACATAAAAAACAAAAATGTATTCTTGTGCGGCCCGGTACCAAACCATCAATAAAGTACTATCTTGTGTTTTTTATGTTGATTTTATAAATTAGAAAAAATAAAAAATAAAAATAAAAATTTTCTTCTGCGGCCCGGTACCAATCGATCCACGGACCGGTACCGGGTCGCTACCCGGTGGTTGGGAACCACTGCTGTATAGTACAGAGATTACTGTGTGAATGATGAGATCACACATACATAAGGAAGAGGCCATGAGGTTAACCACGCCTCCTCCTGTGGCCGCGCCCCCTTTTTGTGCGATACCCCTCTTCTGATTGGACGAGAGCTGCTCCCTGAGAAAGAGCCTCCCCGCCCATCCCGCAGCCGAGCAAGACGTGAGGGAGAGCGGACATCCGCAGCAGTTCGGACGGAGAAGCGCACACCGGAGCACGTCGTCGTTCTTTCCTTTTTCGGGAATATTCTTCTTTATAGACATGGTGGCTTTTCTTTTTTAACCCCGGATCCAGGATTATGTTAAAATTATCACCTTGTTAAAGGATGCCGCGCATTTCCCTATAAATATTACGTGGTTCCGCATTGCGCACCAGCCATATTTTGGATTAACGTACATTTCCTTTTTTTTTTCTTTTTTTTCTTCTTATAAATAATTTGTTTGTATATTCCACAAGTTCTTCCTTCCGCACTTCTGGATCCCCCGATGAGAGATCTCACCGGCGGCTTCAGGTTTTTACGCAGCGAGTCCCCGGATCGTGACGCCCGCGGCGGTGTCCCCGGTCCCCGCCGAACCGGAGCGCAGAGTCCGAGCCCCGAGTCTTGTTGTCCCTGCCCGTTCGAGCCGTCGCGCCAGGACAAAAGACTCCCGGTCAGGATTGTCAAGATGTTGACGGCGCACAGCGGCCATTTGCTCCACCCGGAGTACCTCCAACCTCTCCAGTCCGCTCCAGTCAGCATCGAGGTGAGACATTAATAAAAAATAAAAAAATAAAATAAAAAAAAGTTCGACCTTTTGTAAAAACCTCACCCAAATTTTTCAAAATAAAAACATATTATCTGTAAGACAGGTATGCATGCGTAATTAACTGCAAAGTGACTCATAATTAATAGTATTACATGTCATACCAATATCATTGTGTGAATGCTCCAAAACATTCACACCAAAATGCATCTATTTATTATTCTTATAGTGTGAATGCTCCAACTTTTTATCCTTCTTCTCCGGATTTTGCCGCGCGCTACGTACTTCCACATTTTTCACCCAACTTATTCGGGAATCGAATACCAAAAATCCCCGGATTTCCCAGAATTCCAGCTTTCCCGGGACATTTGGTAAATGGTAAATGGTAAATGGGTTGTACTTGCATAGCGCCTTTCTACCTTTTTAAGGAACTCAAAGCGCTTTGACACTAATTCCACATTCACCCGTTCACACACAGATTTTTCCCATTCAAAATGAATCGGGGCCACTTTTCCAAACTTCCGCTATTTCCGCATTTTTCAACCTATTCAGAAACCGTTCCTCCTTCAACACATTCCACCATTCTGGAAATTTAAACTATCATTTTTCCAATTAAAAAAAAAAATTCCAGGATTTTCCAGAATTCCTGCTTTCCCAAAGCCTTATTTGCACCCTTTTTGACATTTTAACTATCATTTTTCCAATTTAAAAAAAATTCCAGGATTTTCCAGAATTCCTGCTTTCCCAAAGCTTTATTTGCACACTTTTTGACATTTAAACTATAATTTTTCCAATCAAAAAAAAATTCCAGGATTTTCCAGAATTCCTGCTTTCCCAAAGCCTTATTTGCACACTTTTTGACATTTAAACTATAATTTTTCCAATTTAAAAAAAAATTCCAGGATTTTCCAGAATTCCTGCTTTCCCAAAGCCTTATTTGCACACTTTTTGACATTTAAACTATAATTTTTCCAATTTAAAAAAAATTCCAGGATTTTCCAGAATTCCTGCTTTTCCAAAGCCTTATTTGCACACTTTTTGACATTTAAACTATCATTTTTCCAATTTAAAAAAAAAAAAAGGATTTTCCAGAATTCCTGCTTTTCCAAAGCCTTATTTGCACCCTTTTTGACATTTAAACTATCATTTTTCCAATTTAAAAAAAATTCCAGGATTTTTCCAGAATTCCTGCTTTCCCAAAGCCTTATTTGCACCCTTTTTGACATTTAAACTATCATTTTTCCAATTTAAAAAAAAATCCAGGATTTTCCAGAATTCCTGCTTTCCCAAAGCCTTATTTGCACCCTTTTTGACATTTAAACTATCATTTTTCCAATTTAAAAAAAATTCCAGGATTTTCCAGAATTCCTGCTTTCCCAAAGCCTTATTTGCACCCTTTTTGACATTTAAACTATCATTTTTCCAATTTAAAAAAAAATCCAGGATTTTCCAGAATTCCTGCTTTCCCAAAGCCTTATTTGCACCCTTTTTGACATTTAAACTATCATTTTTCCAATTTAAAAAAAAATCCAGGATTTTCCAGAATTCCTGCTTTCCCAAAGCCTTATTTGCACCCTTTTTGACATTTAAACTATAATTTTTCCAATTTAAAAAAAATTCCAGGATTTTCCAGAATTCCTGCTTTCCCAAAGCCTTATTTGCACCCTTTTTGACATTTAAACTATCATTTTTCCAATTAAAAAAAAATTCCAGGATTTTCCAGAATTCCTGCGTTCCCAAAGCCTTATTTGCACCCTTTTTGACATTTAAACGATCATTTTTCCAATTTAAAAAAAATTCCAGGATTTTCCAGAATTCCTGCTTTCCCAAAGCCTTATTTGCACCCTTTTTGACATTTAAACTATCATTTTTCCAATTTAAAAAAATTTCCAGGATTTTCCAGAATTCCTGCTTTCCCAAAGCCTTATTTGCACCCTTTTTGACATTTAAACTATCATTTTTCCAATTTAAAAAAAATTCCAGGATTTTCCAGAATTCCTGCTTTCCCAAAGCCTTATTTGCACCCTTTTTTGACATTTAAACTATCATTTTTCCAATTTAAAAAAAATTCCAGGATTTTCCAGAATTCCTGCTTTCCCAAAGCCTTATTTGCACCCTTTTTGACATTTAAACTATCATTTTTCCAATTTAAAAAAAAATTCCAGGATTTTCCAGAATTCATGCTTTCCCAAAGCCTTATTTGCACCCTTTTTGACATTTAAACTATCATTTTTCCAATTTAAAAAAAATTCCAGGATTTTCCAGAATTCCTGCTTTCCCAAAGCCTCATTTGCACCCTTTTTGACATTTAAACTATCATTTTTCCAATTTAAAAAAAATTCCAGGATTTTCCAGAATTCCTGCTTTCCCAAAGCCTTATTTGCACCCTTTTTGACATTTAAACTATCATTTTTCCAATTAAAAAAAAAAAATCCAGGATTTTCCAGAATTCCTGCTTTTCCAAAGCCTTATTTGCACCCTTTTTGACATTTTTCAACGCATTTCAACCGTTCTACCGTCAAAACATTCCTCTTAATTACGGGAAAAAAAACAAAGTTGTTTTTTTTTAACTGGAACAATTCCCGGTTTTCCCGAAATTCCAGAATTCCGTAATACAATTTCTCAATTCAACATGTTACTACTTCAACATTTCTCGATCGATTTGAAAAATTCCAACACCAACCATTTCAACTCATTCAGACCATTCAAGTCTTTTACCATTCCCAAATTTTGGGGAATTTCCCATTGAAATCAATGGGAAATTCTTCAAAGTTCCCACAACTACCACCTTTTTCAACCGATTCAAACCATTCCTCCTTCAACACATTCCACCATTCTGGAAATTCAAACTATAATTTTAGTTCCAAAAAATTCCAGGATTTTCCAGAATTCCTGCTTTTCCAAAGCCCTATATCCACCCTTTTTTCTGGCGACTACTCCTTCCACATTTTTCAACGCATTTCAACCGTTCCACCGTGAAAACATTCCTCTTAATCAGGACAAAAAAGAAAGTTGTTTTTTGAACTGGAAAAATTCCCGGTTTTCCAGAAATTCTGTATTACCATTTCGCAATTAAATATGTTACTACTTCAACATTTCTCGACCGATTTGAAAAATTCCAACACCAACCATTTCAACTCATTCAGACCATTCAAGTCTTTTACCATTCCCAAATTTGGGGGAATTTCCCATTGAAATCAATGGGAAATTCTTCAAAGTTCCACAACTACCACCTTTTTCAACCGATTCAAACCATTCCACCTTCAAGACATTCACCATCTTGGAAATTTAAACTACCTTGTTTCCCATTTTTTTTAAATTCCAGAATTTTCCAGAATTCCTGCTTTTCCAAAGCCCCATTTCCACCCTTTTTTCTGGCGACTACTCCTTCCATATTTTTCAACGCATTTCAACCATTCCACCGTCAAAACATTCCTCTTAATCAGGACAAAAAAGGAAGTTGTTTTTTGAACTGGAAAAATTCCTGGTTTTCCTGAAATTCTGTAATACCCTTTCGCAATTCAATATGTTACTACTTCAACATTTCTCCAATGATTTGAAAAAATTCAACACCAACCATTTCAACTCATTCAGACCATTCAAGTCTTTTACCATTCCCAAATTTTGGGGAATTTCCCATTGAAATCAATGGGAAATTCTTAAAAGTTCCACAACTACCACCCTTTTCAACCGTTTCAAACCATTCCTCCTTCAACACATTCCACCATTCTGGAAATTCAAACTCTCATTTTTCCAAGTTCCAAAAAATTCCGGGATTTTCTAGAATTCCTGCTATTCCAAAGTCCTATTTCCACACTTTTTTCTGGCTCCTTCCACATTTTTCAACGCATTTCAACCGTGAAAACATTCCTCTTAATCAGGACAAAAAACAGGAAAAATTCCCGGTTTTCCCGAAATTCTGTAATACCATTTCTCAAGTCAACATGTTACTACTTCAACATTTCTCCACCGATTTGAAAAAAAATTAAAACACCAACCATTTCAACTCATTCGGACCATTCAAGTTTTTTCTTACCATTTTCAAAAACAATTCCCGCTTTTCCCGAAATTCCCATTTTTTTCTGAAATTCCCATCGAAATGAATGGAACATTCTTCAAACTTCCACAATTCCCGCATCCTTCAACCCATTCAAACCATTCCACCATTAACACATTCCACCATTCTGGAAATTCAAACTATCATTTTTCCAAGTTC
The DNA here is from genome assembly GCF_033978685.3 of Nerophis lumbriciformis. Classification (NCBI taxonomy): domain Eukaryota; kingdom Metazoa; phylum Chordata; class Actinopteri; order Syngnathiformes; family Syngnathidae; genus Nerophis; species Nerophis lumbriciformis. The sequence continues at coordinate 5,041,141 of NC_084559.2, read as the reverse complement.
CAAAAAATTCCGTGATTTTCCAGAATTCCTGCTTTTCCAAAGCCCCATTTTCACCCTTTTTTCTGGCGACTACTTCTTCCACATTTTTCAACACTCAACCGTTCCACTGTCAAAACATTCCTCTTAATCAGGACAAAAAACAAAGTTGTTTTTTGAACAGGAACAATTCCCGCTTTTCCCGAAAATCTGTAATACCATTTTTCAATTCAATATGTTACTACTTCAACATTTCCCCACCGATTTGAAAAATGTCAACACCAACCATTTAAACTTATTTGGATTATTAAATTTTTTTTTTACCATTTTCAAAAAAATTCCCGCTTTTCCCGAAATTCCATTTTTTTTTTTTTGAAATTCCCATTGAAATGAATGGGACATTCTTCAAACTTCCACAATTCCCACATTCTTCAATCCATTCCACCTTCAACACATTCCACCATTCTGGAAATTCAAACTACCTTTTTTCCAAGTTAAAAACAAATTCCCGATTTTACCGAAATTCCCTAATACCATTTACTCTTTCAACATTTCAATTCCAACACCAACCAATTCAGGTAATTCATGCTCCTAATCATTTCCATAAATTCCCGATTTTCCCGAAATTCCCTAATACCGTTTACTATTTCAACAATTTCATTCCAACACCAACCAATTCAGGTAATTCATGCTCCTAATCATTTCCAAAAATTCCCGATTTTGCCGAAATTCCCTAATACCATTTACTATTTCAACAATTCCATTCCAACACCAACCAATTCAGGTAATTCATGCTCCTAATCATTTTAAAAAAAAAACCGCTTTTCCCAAATTTCCAGGAAGTACCCATTGAAATGAATGGGACATTTTTTACAAGTTTTTCAACTTATTCAGACCATTCCAAAATTAACACATTCCACTCATCCCGGACATTCAACTTAACACTTTCCCAAGTTCCAAACTAAATTCCCATTTTCCTGGAAATTGAAACTCTTCAACATTCAAACCATTTCTACATTCACCCTACATCCCATTAGCTTTTCAGTTCAGCGTCAGCTCTCCAACATTCAAACTATTCTTACATTCATACTACATTCTTTCAGCATTTCACTTCAACTTCAGCATTGGAGCATTCCTTCAGGAATGGTCTCTTCTAGTTATATGTACATTATAGTTTTTTCCTTGTAACTTAACTCCCGTCTCCTGCCGTTATGTTCCCATGCATACTTTTGTACTGCTCACTATAGTTTAATGGTGCAATATAAAAAATATGGATTTTTCTTCTTTGCAGCTGGATGCCAAGAAGAGTCCTTTAGCTCTGCTGGCTCAGACCTGCTCTCAAATTGGCAAACCGGAGCCTGCCTCCTCTTCCAAGCTGGCCTCCCTCTCCTCAGGCAGTTTGGCAGACAAGGACTCTTCAAGCCGGTCCTCCAAGCCCGGAGAGCAGCACCAGTCCTCCGAGGACAAATCCAGCTTCAAACCTTACTCCAAGTCGTCGGGCGACGGCCGTAAAGAAGTTCAAGGATCGAAGGGGACTTCGGAAAAACCCTTCAGAGCGGCCAATGGGAGCTTAAATAATGGCAGCGGCTCTTGTTTGTCTTTTCCTCCCCATTCCAAATCACCGAGCTCCCCTGCGCCGCACGCACAGAACCAGCCTCACAGACAGAGCCATTCCCCCTCCACACAGCCGCTGCCACACTCTCAGGACAGCAAACCTGCCAGTTTAGAGCAAGCCTGTTCAGACATTAATGGTGCTGATAAAAAAGACTCGGATGCGACTAAGTCGAGCGTGGACGGCGCTCATTTGGCCAACTCCAGCCACATGCGAGCCAGCGCCAATTCCAGTAACGCCAGCTCTGCCAGCAGTCCGCGGCCTGAGAGCAAGGCCGACCCGCAGGCCTCGTCTCAGGCAAACCTGGTCTCCTCGCACATTGCCCCGGTCTCCCCTTTCAAACAAGGACATTCCGTCTTCCCATTGCCTCCGGCGTCTATGGGCTACCACGGTTCTATCGTGGGAGCCTACGCGGGTTACCCCTCGCAGTTTGCTTTGGATCATACCAAGACTAGTTTGGGGTTAGGACTTCCAAGTAAACACCCCAGTTCTAGTCCGCCATCGTTGATGCAGGGCTTGTGTCGGGACCCTTACTGTCTGACGTACCCCAACGCACATCACTTAGGAGGAAGTAACTGTTCCACCTGTGTCCATGACCCCTCCAGCCTTAAGTCGGGTTTCCCCCTAGTCTACCCATCACACCACCTGCACTCTTTGCACTCCAACGCCTTGTCTTCCAGCACCACCCCTTCCCTCTCACACCCCCTCTACACATATGGTTTCATGGTCCCCAATGAGTCCCTACCCCACGCATGCAACTGGGTGTCTGTGGGAGGCCCTTGCGACAAGAGGTTCTCCACGTCCGAGGAGCTGCTGGCCCACTTGCGTACCCACACAGCTCTGCCAGGGATGGTGGACAGCAAGCTCTTGTCAGCCTATCCTTCTTCCATTTCATCCACAGCCTCTTGCCATCTTCATCTGCCACCACACAGCAGCCCAGGCTCCCTGCCCAGCTCCTTCGCTCTCAGAGGATCCCCTGGTTTAGGCCTGGCTCGCTACCACCCCTACAGCAAATCCCACCTGCCTGGAGCCCCCGGGCTTCCCATGCCATCCCTACCCTCCTCATCAGCCTACTACTCCCCCTACGCGCTCTACAGCCAGAGACTGGGCTCAGCTTCAGCCCTTGGATACCAGTGATGTCATAAATAACGTCCGCAGACCGGCTTGAACTCTCCAGAGCGACCCCCCCTCCGAAGATAGATTCTAGAGAGCGGTTTCGTTTGGAATACCACCTGTTATATAGCCTCAAAACTGGGACTAGTGCTCCGAAGGCAAAAGTGATGGATTATAATACCACACGGAGTCAGAATAGATTTAAAGATATTAATCATACCAATAAGCAGAGCTTGAACATGATGGTTTTGTTTTTCACCCAGAACTGAAAGTCTGTATTTATTTTTCACACAAATGCTTGCAATTCAACTCTGGGGTGCATTTTTACCGTCCAAATACATAAAAAATACAAAAAACATTACCATAATGCCTACACTCTAAAAAATAAATGTCTTGCACCATAATGCTTTATCCTGGGGGGCATCTTTTTTTTGTCATCTTTTTTAAGGCTTTGGAGAAGTGCATGTCCACTTGAACATTGCTATTATTTTTATTTGTAAATATGCAAAGATGTAATATTTTTTCAAGCCGGGTAATAGTTCGGGTTCAAAATATAAAGTTGACAGGTCAAAACTGTTGATAAATGACTGTACTATCCAACCAACAGGGCAAAGTCTTATTTTATTAAATAAATGATGATTGCATTGAACTTGTTTTCTCTCATTCTTACTACACATGTCAATATTGCCTTCATTTCCCAACTTCACTGACGGCTCTAAATGTCACGACTGGGACTCTGGCGTGGTTTGTTCTCCCGTGGTGCAAATGAACATTTGGACCAGACATGGCGTGAAGGTGAAGACATTATTTATTTTACACTAACAAAGGAACAAAAAGCGCGCTCAAGGCGGAAGTACAAACTTGACTAACGAAACAAAAAGACTTGCACGTGGGCAAAAAACTATGGACGTGAACAAAAGTCGCTAACTGTGGCATGAATAGAAAAAAACTTACTTGACATGGCATGAAGTGCGCAGAGGTAAACAGTGAGAAGCTGAAAGTCAGGGTTATGATGTCGCCAGACAGCTTAAATAATAGTTTCATGATTAAAGACAGGTGCGTGAGTCGTGAGGGCATGGTGAAAACTAATGGGTTGCTATGGTGACAAACAAGAGTGCACAATGAGTCCAAACGTGGAACGGGTGAAACTAATGGGTAACTATGGAAACAAGACAAAGGAGTGAAAAGCCAGAAACTAAAGAGTCCAATAACAAAACAAAACATGACATGACTAAAACAAAACATGATTACACAGACATGACACTAAAAAGTTGTTATTTATATTCTACAAATAACTCATGTATGTATTTTTTTTTTTTAGGTCTATCCATCATTATGTTGTAATACAAGGGTGTCAAACTCATTTCAGCTCAGGGTCCACATAGAAATCTATTTCCAAGTGGGCCGGACTAGTAAAATCATGGCATGATAACTTAGAAATAAAGACAACTTCAGATTGTTTAAAAATAGAACGAGCACAACCTGAAAACATACAAATCATAATGTATTTGTTTTTGTTGACACTTACATGTCGCTGGTCATAGTATTGTCATGATCTGTGGTCTGGATCATGTTTTTGTTATATTCAGTTAGTTTTAAGACTCCATAGTTCCTGTTTTTGTGCACCCTTGTTTGTTTTAGTTTCCATGGCGACTTATTAATTTCACCTGCCTCTGGTGTTCGGGACACGCACTTGCTCTAATCAAGAGACCATTATTTAAAGGGGAACATTATCACCAGACCTATGTAAGCGTCAATATATACCTTGATGTTGCAGAAAAAAGACCATATATTTTTTTAACCGATTTCCGAACTCTAAATGGGTGAATTTTAGCGAATGACGTCACAACGTGGCGTCACATCGGGAAGCAATCCGCCATTTTCTCAAACACCGAGTCAAATCAGCTCTGTTATTTTCCGTTTATTCGACTGTTTTCCGTACCTTGGAGACATCATGCCTCGTCGGTGTGTTGTCGGAGGGTGTGACAACACGAACAGGGACGGATTCAAGTTGCACCAGTGGCCCAAAGATGCGAAAGTGGCAAGAAATTGGACGTTTGTTCCGCACACTTTACCGACGAAAGCTATGCTACGACAGAGATGGCAAGAATGTGTGGATATCCTGCGACACTCAAAGCAGATGCATTTCCAACGATAAAGTCAAAGAAATCTGCCGCCAGAACCCCATTGAATCTGCCGGAGTGTGTGAGCAATTCAGGGACAAAGGACCTCGGTAGGACGGCAAGCAATGGCGGCAGTTTGTTCCCACAGACGAGCGAGCTAAACCCCCTATCTACCCTAGCTTCCCTGGCCTGCTGACATCAACTCCAAAACTGGACAGATCAGCTTTCAGGAAAAGAGAGCGGATGAGGGTATGTCTACAGAATATATTAATTGATGAAAACTGGGGCTGTCTGCACTCTCAAAGTGCATGTTGTTGCCAAATGTATTTCATATGCTGTAAACCTAGTTCATAGTTGTTAGTTTCCTTTAATGCCAAACAAACACATACCAATCGTTGGTTAGAAGGCGATCGCCGAATTCGTCCTCGCTTTCTCCTGTGTCGCTGGCTGTCGTGTCGTTTTTGTCGGTTTCGCTTGCATACGGTTCAAACCGATATGGCTCAATAGCTTCAGTTTCTTCTTCAATTTCGTTTTCGCTACCTGCCTCCACACTACAACCATCCGTTTCAATACATTCGTAATCTGTTGAATCACTTAAGCCGCTGAAATCTGAGTCTGAATCCGAGCTAATGTCGCTATAGCTTGCTGTTCTTTCCGCCATGTTTGTTTGTGTTGGCATCACTATGTGACGTCACAGGAAAATGGACGGGTGTTTATAACGATGGTTAAAATCAGGCACTTTGAAGCTTTTTTTAGGGATATTGCGTGATGGGTAAAACTTTGAAAAAAAACTTCGAAAAATATAATAAGCCACTGGGAACTGATTTTTAATGGTTTTAACCATTCTGAAATTGTGATAATGTTCCCCTTTAAGCCTGTCTTTGCCAGTCAGTCGGCCTGGCGTCATTGCTGGTTTCATGCGATACCATAGTTCATGTTGCTCGTTTTCATGACCGATTCCATAGTTAATGCTATTTGTTTCATGCCACAGTTTAGTGAGGTTTTCATGTCTGTTGTTTCATGTCCTAAGTTTTTTGCCTTAGCTTCCGCGTGCGATAGGCACTTGCCTTCGGGTTGTTTTCTGTTTTGTACTTAGTTGAGTGTTAGTTGAATAATTAAATATGTTCCTACCTGCAAGCCTTGTCCGGAACAGTCCGATTGCATCAACAAACCTTGCAGTAAGCTGCGACTCCCCGTTATGACAAGTATTCTATCTTCATTTGTCGTGATTTATAATTTCTAAATAAATGATGTGATAATGTTCATCAGTCAAATAGGTGAGTCTGGCAGAGTTTTAAAAAGCTCTTATTGGTGTAACATTTTAATCTATCAGAAGATATAATAAATAGTAATATCAAAATCCAGTTACAGGATGTTATTTATGTAATTTACTAATTTTCCTCAACTGATGTACGAGCATCATGTGGTTTATTCTGTACATACCGTATTTTTCAGAGTATAAGTCGCTCCGGAGTATAAGTCGCACCGGCCGAAAATGCATAATAAAGAAGGAAAAAAACATATATAAGTCGCATTTTTGGGGGAAATTTATTTGATAAAACCCAACACCAAGAATAGACATTTGAAAGAAAATTTAAAAGAATTAAAGAAGAGTGACCAACAGGCTGAATAAGTGTACGTTATATGAGGCATAAATAACCAACTGAGAACGTGCCTGGTAGAGATGCGCGGTTTGCGGGCATAACCGCGTAGTCCGCGGATTATCCGCGGAGTCCGCGGATTATCCGCGGATCGGGCGGATGAAATAAAAAAAAATTAGATTTTATCCGCGGGTCGGGTCGGGTCGGGTCGGGCGGTTGAAATAAAAAAAAATTATATTTTAAATAGATTCAGGCGGGAAATATATATACATAGTTAAATGTTGTTACCCACATACGAAAAACGAGCAGGCACCTGCTGCATATGCCACAACAGAAGAAAAAAAAAAGAAGAGATGGACACTTTTACGGAGCGGAGAAGGGACGCCTCGCCGGGGTCCGGGACCGAGGCCCCTTCCCCCGAGAGGGCCCCACCGGGAGCCGTAGCTGAGGCGATCCGCGAGAAGGGCCCGACGCACTTCCAGGGTCACCACCGCGCCCACCGCACCGACACCCCGCCTCGTCCGCCTTCGCCGCGGCCGGCGTCACACGCAACAGGTAAACAGCTTACCTGCCCGCCACCCCCGTTGCCGGGGGCGCGTAACAGGGGTCACTCCGCGCGCAGTGCGCTCACGAAAGGGGTGGGGCTCACGTACCCTGGTTGATATAGACAGCAGGACGGTGGCCATGGAAGTCGGAACCCGCTAAGGAGTGTGTAACAACCCACCTGCCGAATCAACTAGCCCTGAAAATGGATGGCGCTGGAGCGTCGGGCCCATACCCGGCCGTCGCCGGCAGCGAGACGCGCTTGGAGGTGCGCTCAGCGCGGCTCCCATATGATTGCGCACTGGTGTGCGTCTGGGCCGTGACAGCGTGGCACGCGAATGTCTGTGCTGCATTGGATCAGTCTCCTTTCTTTAACAGGCAAAAGCTTTATAACCTCACTAATGCCTTGCATCGTCTATATTAGATATATAACAATGGGCGGGTGCGGGTGGGTGCGGTTCTGATCAAATGTTACATCGGGTGGATGGCGGATGGTTGACGACTTTCTGATGCGGTTGCGGATGAAATAATTGCCTATCCGCGCATCTCTAGTGCCTGGTATGTTAACGTAACATATTATGGTAAGAGTCATTCAAATAACTATAACATATAGAACATGCTATATGTTTACCAAACAATCTGTCACTCCTAATCGCTAAATGCCATGAAATCTTATACGTCTAGTCTCTTACGTGAATGAGATGAATAATATTAGTAATGTGTTAATAATTTCACACATAAGTCGCTCCTGAGTATAAGTCGCACCCCCGGCCAAACTATGAAAAAAACTACGACTTATAGTCTGAAAAATACGGTACGTAGCATCATTTACAACAAAACTTGCAAACTTTGACTCATTTCATGAATCACACATGAAGTTGGAAGGGGATCCAAGTTATTTCAGCATATTAATGTGTCCCCAGGACGTCTGAAGTCATGTGCACTCCTGCATGCAAGGGATGCAAAGAATTGCTATTTGCGACATCCACACTGCAAAAACTGAAATCTAAGTAAGATGAAATATCTCAAATAAGGGTGATATTTGCTTATTTTCTGTCTGATAAGATCATTCTTCTCACTAAGCAGATTTTATGTTAGAGTGTTTTACTTGTTTTAAGTGTTTTGGTCCTAAATGATTTCAGTAAGATATTGTTGCTGAGATTTGATGACCTATATTGAGTAAAACATGCTTGAAACTAGAATATCAACTGTTGCAAAGCTGTGTCATCAACACTCACAAGTATAAAACTACTTTTTTAAAGTAATAATTTCTTATTTCAAGCATGAAATAAAAAAATCATGACTTTGACACAATTGTGTCTCATATTTAAAACAGATGACAGCCAAATGGACTTTGCTGTTTTATTTTCAATGAAACAATAGAAAATACGTACTCATATAGTAGTACAGTTGGCACAGTACAGTAAACTGACAGTTAATATTTAAACATTTAACATTTCAAACAATTTTGAACAGAAATAGTTCATGCACATTCAGATGAATTCTTCAAAATTACAATAAAAAAAAATTTGTCCGAGGGCCGGGCTGTATATATGCTCACTAATTGACTGAAAGAGCACGCACTTGGCGCGATGATGTCATGTTATCCATGGAAAAATGCATTTTTAGACAATACGATTTGCCTGAGCGGCTGGGAGACCCCGAGAGCAACAAGCGGTTGCCTTGTTGCCTTTCCATTAAGAACAATAAACTAGTTTTTAGTATAAGTTTGCTGGTTTCAAGAAATTTAATGCCGAGCGCATATCATTATGTCAAGATAATGGCACTAGCATTTACTTCATTTAAGAATATTTTTCAACATATTGAGCAAAAAGTTCTCTTTTTTTTTTTTTCTACCAAGAAAATTGCACTTGTTATTAGTGAGAATATACTTATTTTAAGGTATTTTTGGGTTCATTGAGGTTAGATAATTTTACTTGTTTTGGAAAGTACTTTTTACAAATAATAATAGATTTTATTTGTAAATAGCACTTTACATTGAGTAAACAACCTCAAAGTCCATCCATCATCCATCCATCTTCTTCCGCTTATCCGAGGTCGGGTCGCGGGGGCAGCAGCCTAAGCAGGGAAGCCCAGACTTCCCTCTCCCCAGCCACTTCGTCCAGCTCTTCCTGTGGGACCCCGAGGCGTTCCTAGTCCAGCCGGGAGACATAGTCTTCCCAACGTGTCCTGGGTCTTCCCCGCGGCCTCCTACCGGTCGGACGTGCCCTAAACACCTCCCTAGGGAGGCGTTCGGGTGGCATCCTGACCAGATGCCCGAACCACCTCATCTGGCTCCTCTCAATGTGGAGGAGCAGCGGCTTTACTTTGAGCTCCCCCCGGATGACAGAGCTTCTCACCCTATCTCTAAGGGAGAGCCCCGCCACCCGGCGGAGGAAACTAATTTCGGCCGCTTGTACCCGTGATCTTGTCCTTTCGGTCATAACCCAAAGCTCATGACCATAGGTGAGGATGGGAACGTAGATCGACTTAAAAAAAATTCCGGTAAATTGAGAGCTTTGCCTTCCGGCTCAGCTCCTTCTTCACCACAACGGATCGATACAGCGTCCGCATTACTGAAGACGCCGCACCGATCCGCCTGTCGATCTCACGATCCACTCTTCCCTCACTCGTGAACAAGACTCAAAGTACTACAGTGTATTACAAAAATTAAAATTAAAATTAAAATTAAAAAAATAAATAAAAATAAAAACTAGAACAGACAAATAGCTAGAACTAGTATGCATGTATCTAAAAAAAGTTTTAAAAAAAAAAAAGAAGGGTTTTTAAGCCTTTTTTATAAGCATCCACAGTCTGTGGTGCCCTCAGGTGGTCAGGGAGAGCGCTATACAAGTATTTTATTTATTTATTTATTTTTTTTATATTAAAAATGTTTATCTAGCTATCTATCCATCTATCTATTAGTCCTGTAAGATGGTCTCCCAGGACTCCTCCGTCACCGACATTGCGTTTCTTGACACCGCCGTAGCTTTTAATTGCCGATTCCTGTTTGCGAGGCCCGAAAAAGTGCCTTCTCAGCGGAATGGCGCTGCTCGCGGGGGTCACTGGGACTTGAGTAATGACTCGAGGGGAGGTGTTGACCCAGGATCTCCTCTCGCTCTGACGGATCGGCCTGCAACACAAAGGCCATAGCTGACAAAGGGATGCAGTTAATAGGGAAATATTCATCAAAATCCTGCCCCCCCCCCCGGGGAAGGTGCAACCTCAAACCTGTCACTGTCATCATTTTCTTTTCTTTTGCTAACACCGGCAATCTTAGTGAGATACTAATTGAACCGGAAGGAGTGGGTCCATGTTCTATTAGAGCACGGGCGCTGATAATGTGTCTGTGTCTGCGCTCTATTTGGCCGACACGCCGTCTGTGGCGCCGTGCAAAGAGTCTCCAAGGTGGCTATTGACCCCGACTCTCAGACTCCTCCACTCTCGCGCTTCATTAGCACTCCAGACAGGGGAAAGGCAAGCACAGGTGTCACTTGACAGGACCATTAACAAAATGGATGACCTTCCCAAAACCGCATCCAGCCCCATGCTTGGCCAGTAAGGTCACGGCAACCCTGCCATCACCACTCTCGGCGCCTCTTTGGAAGACAAGCTTGATTTTTTTCCTATTTAGAAAGTGGAGCAGCCCATTCCAGGGTGACAGAAGAGCCCATCTGCACTCTCCCCTGCACTGGCAATAAAATAAAAGCTCAAACATATTAACTTGTTAGTGCTTGTAAGCCTTTTTTAAGTCCTCTTCCCACTCATTCTGGTTTGTGTCGCCCCCTGTAGTTGTTCTGCTGCAATGCACATGAATTGTGTCACAGTAGTAATGCGTAAAAATGTACTCTGTTACATTTACTTAAGTAACTTTTTGGATACATTGTGCACCTATAGGTCAGGGGTCGGCAACCCAAAACGTTGAAAGAGCCATTATTGGACCAAAAATACAAAAAAAAAAATCTGCCTGGAGTCGCAAATTAAAAGTCTTATATAAGTGTTATAATGAAGACAACACATGATGTAAGTGTCTATATTAGCCTACTATCAAAATGACTTTATAAGTCTTATATAAGTGTTATAATGAAGACAACACATGATGTAAGTGTCTATATTAGTTATGTTAGCCTACTATCAAAATTACTTCAAAAGTCTTATATAAGTGTTATAATGAAGGCAACACATGATGTAAGTGTCTATATTAGGTATATTAGCCTGCTATCAAAATGACTTTAAAAGTCTTATATAAGTGTTATAATGAAGACAACACATGATGTAAGTGTCTATATTAGCTATATTAGTCTACTATCAAAATGACTATTAAAGTCTTATATAAGTGTTATAATGAAGACAACACATGGTGTAAGTGTCTATATTAGCTATATTAGTCTACTATCAAAATGACTATAAAAGTCTTATATAAGTGTTACAATGAAGGCAACACATGATGTAAGTGTCTATATTAGCTATATTAGCCTACTATCAAAATTACTTCAAAAGTCTTATATAAGTGTTATAATGAAGACAACACATGATGTACAGTAAGTGTCTATATTAGTTATATTAGCCTACTATCAAAATGTTTTTAAAAGTATTTTATATATATATATATATATATATATATATATATATATATATATATATATATATATATATATATATACATGATGTAAGTGTCTATATTAGTTGTATTAGCCTACTATCAAAATGACTTTAAAAGTATTATATAAGTGTTATAATGAAGACAACGCATGATGTAAGTGTCTATATTAGCCTACTATCAAAATGGCTTTATAAGTCTTATATAAGTGTTATGATGAAGACAACGCATGATGTAAGTGTCTATATTAGCTATATTAGCCTACTATCAAAATTACTTTAAAAGTGTTATTATGAAGACAACACATGATGTAAGTGTCTATATTAGCTTTATTAGCCTACTATCAAAATTACTTTAAAAGTATTTTATATATATATACATTATGCAAGTGTCTATATTACCTATAATAGCCTACTATCAAAATTACTTTAAAAGTCTTATATAAGTGTTATAATGAAGACAACACATGATGTAAGTGTCTATATTAGTTATATTAGCCTACTATCAAAATGATTTTAAAAATCTTATATAAGTGTTATAATGAAGACAACGCATGATGTAAGTGTCTATATTAGTTATATTAGCCTACTATCAAAAGTACTTTAAAAAGTCTTATATAAGTGTTATAATGAAGACAACACATGATGTAAGTGTCTATATTAGCTATATTAGCCTACTATCAAAATTACTTGAAAAGTATTTTATATATATACATGATGTAAGTGTCTATATTAGTTGTATTAGCCTACTATCAAAATGACGTTAAAATCATTTTATAGATATACATGATGTAAGTGTCTATATTAGTTGTATTAGCCTACTATCAAAATGACTTTAAAATCATTTTATAGATATACATGATGTAAGTGTCTATATTAGCTATATTAGCCTACTATCAAAATTACTTTAAAAGTGTTATTATGAAGACAACACATGATGTAAGTGTCTATATTAGCTTTATTAGCCTACTATCAAAATTACTTTAAAAGTATTTTATATATATATACATTATGCAAGTGTCTATATTACCTATAATAGCCTACTATCAAAATTACTTTAAAAGTCTTATATAAGTGTTATAATGAAGACAACACATGATGTAAGTGTCTATATTAGTTATATTAGCCTACTATCAAAATGATTTTAAAAATCTTATATAAGTGTTATAATGAAGACAACGCATGATGTAAGTGTCTATATTAGTTATATTAGCCTACTATCAAAAGTACTTTAAAAAGTCCTATATAAGTGTTATAATGAAGACAACACATGATGTAAGTGTCTATATTAGTTATATTAGCCTACTATCAAAATGACTTTAAAATCATTTTATAGATATACATGATGTAAGTGTCTATATTAGCTATATTAGCCTACTATCAAAATGACTTTAAAAGTCTTATAAAAGTGTCATAATGAAGACAACACATGATGTAAGTGTCTATATTAACTATATTAGCCTACTATCGAAATGACTTTAAAAGTCTTATATAAGTGTTATAATGAAGACAACACATGATGTAAGTGTCTATATTAGCTCTATTAACCTTCTATCAAAATGACTTTAAAAGTATTTTATATATATACATGATGTAAGTGTCTATATTAGTTGTATTAGCCTACTATCAAAATGACTTTATAAGTCTTATATAAGTGTTATAATGAAGACAACACATGATGCAGAGTAAGTGTCTATATTGGCTATATTAGCCTACTATCAAAATGACTATACAAGTCTTATATAATTGTTATAATGAAGACAAGGCATGATGTAAGTGTCTATATTAGTTATGTTAGCCTACTATCAAAATGACTTTAAAAGTCTTGTGTAAGTGTTATAATGAAGACAACGCATGATGTAAGTGTCTATATTAGCTATATTAGCCTACTATCAAAATGACTTTAAAAGTCTTATATAATTGTTATAATGAAGACAACGCATGATGTAAGTGTCTATATTAGCTATATTAGCCTACTATCAAAATGACTTTACAAGTATTTTATAGAAATACATGATGTAAGTGTCTATATTAGTTGTATTAGCCTACTATCAGAATGACGTTAAAAGTTCTATATAAGTGTTATATTGAAGACAACACATGATGTAAGTGTCTATATTAGTTATATTAGCCTACTATCAAAATGATTTTAAAAGTCTTATATAAGTGTTATAATGAAGACAACACACGATGTAAGTGTCTATATTAGCTATATTAGCCTACTATCAAAATGACTTTAAAAGTCCTATATAAGAGTTATTTTTTTGTCATAAAAAAATACAATCATGTGTGCTTACGGACTGTATCCCTTGCAGACTGTATTGATATATATTGATATATAATGTAGGAACCAGAATATTAATAACAGAAAGAAACAATCCTTTTATGCGAATGAGTGGGGAGGGAGTTTTTTTGGGTGTGTGCACTAATTGTAAGTGTATCTTTTGTTTTTTATGTTGATTATTTGATAGTAGGCTAATATAGCAAATATAGACACTTACATCATGTGTTGTCTTCATTATAACACTTTTAAAGTCATTTTGATAGAAGGCTAATATAGCTAATATAGACACTTACCTCATGCGTTGTCTTCATTATAACACTTATATAAGACTTATAAAGTCATTTTGATAGTAGGCTAATGTAACTAATATAGACACTTACATCATGCGTTGTCTTCATTATAACACTTATATAAGACTTTTAAAATCATTTTGATAGTAGGCTAATATAACTAATATAGACACTTACATCATGTGTTGTCTTCATTTTAACATTTATATAAGACTTTTAAAGTAATTTTGATAGTAGGCTATTATAAGTAATATAGACACTTGCATAATGTATATATATATATATAAAAGACTTTTAAAGTAATTTTGATAGTAGGCTAATAAAGCTAATATAGACACTTACATCATGTGTTGTCTTCATTATAACACTTTTAAAGTCATTTGGATAGTAAGCTAATATAGCTAATATAGACACTTACATCATGTGTTGTCTTCATTATAACACTTATATAAGACTTTTAAAGTCATTTTGATAGTAGGCTAATATAACTAATATAGACACTTACATCATGTGTTGCCTTCAATATAACACTTATATAGAACTTCTAACGTCATTCTGATAGTAGGCTAATACAACTAATATAGACACTTACATCATGTATATCTATAAAATACTTTTAAAGTCATTTTGACAGTAGGCTAATATAGCTAATATAGACACTTACATCATGTGTTGTCTTCATTATAACAATTATATAAGACTTTTAAAGTCATTTTGATAGTCGGCTGATATAGCTAATATAGACACTTACATCATGCGTTGTCTTCATCATAACACTTATATAAGACTTATAAAGTCATTTTGATAGTAGGCTAATATAGACACTTACATCATGCGTTGTCTTCATTATAACACTTATATAATACTTTTAAAGTCATTTTGATAGTAGGCTAATACAACTAATATAGACACTTACATCATGTATATATATATATATATATATATATATATATATATATATATATATATATATATATATATATATATATATATATAAAATACTTTTAAAACCATTTTGATAGTAGGCTAATATAACTAATATAGACACTTACATCATGTGTTGCCTTCATTATAACACTTATATTAGACTTTTAAAGTCATTTTGACTGTATACATCGGTATCGGTTGATATCGGAATCGGTAATTAAGAGTTGGACAATATCGGAATATCGGATATCGGCAAAAAAGCCATTATCGGACATCTCTATAAAAAAAATAGAGGAAAACGTCGATACGTTGATAAATCACCCGTTTTTCTTTACGTCTCTGGCCAAAGTCACGTGTAAATGTGCAAGCAATGGCTTGTTTCGGTTACGTCGACAACCGCTTATGTCGACATCAGTCAGCCAGTCTGAGGGGTGTAATCATTATTTGGAATAATGACATGAAACTGGACAAGTCAGACAGCCTCCCAGAGGTTGGGAATCACATTTTTATGGAGGTTTTTTTCTAATGAATGTCACAAATTGCAGGTGCAGTCGACGACAGCCGGTTTACAGACGGAAGGTTTATCAGTCTAACCCATACTTGCCAACCTTGAGACCTCCGATTTCGGGAGGTGGGGGGTGGGGGCGTGGTCGGGGGTGGGGCAGGGCGTGGTTGGGGGCGTGGTTACGAGGGGAGGAGTATATTGACAGCTAGAATTCACCAAGTCAAGTATTTCATACATATATATATATATATATATATATATATATATATATATATATATATATATATATATATATATATATACATCCTGAAAATATGCAAACAAAACTGTGTTTAGATAATTGATACTTCAAACTTGCATAAATAAATCTTAAGGAATATAACATAACTTGGCTTCTGAGAGCTTCAAAATGTAATGAATAAAATGCTAAAGTTGTTGATAAACAAGCAAATTATTTTAATAATTAAAAATGGTCATTTTAAATGAATTATTATGATAAATTAAAATTAATTATTTCAAACATGTTTATTTTAATGTATAATTCTAATGCCTGGATGCAATAAGGAGTCAGAAAAAATACAAATAAAAATACAATAAATGTTGATGTTTTTAGCAAAATATAGTAAAAATTTATTTAGTTTTTTTTATTTATTTTTTATTAATAAATATATTTATTTTTAGGTAAGATAAACATAATAATACAATTTATCTCTAGTCTGGATGATTTAGTTCTTGTCACCCTGTTGTCATACCGTAGTGAAAAAAGGCTGTCCTCACTCAGGTCCGCATGGAGCTGGAGGGGGCGTGGCCTCCAGCTCCGGCTGAAAATCGGGAGATTTTCGGGAGAATATTTGTCCCGGGAGGTTTTCGGGAGAGGTGCTGAATTTCGGGAGTCTCCCGGAAAATTCGGGAGGGAACCCGTGGCTCTAGAGCCGCATGTGGCTCTTTAGCGCCGCCCTAGTGGCTCTCTGGAGCTTTTTCAAAAATGTATGAAAAATGCAAAAAGATGAGAGGAAAAAAAAAAGTTTTTGTTTTAATACGGTTTCTGTAGGAGGACAAACATGACACAAACCTCCCTATTTGTTATAAAGCACACTGTTTATATTAAACATGCTTCACTGATTCGAGTATTTGGCGAGCGCCGTTTTGTCCTACTAATTTTGGCGGTCCTTGAACTCACCGCAGTTTGTTTACATGTATAACTTTCTCCGACTTTCTAGGACGTGTTTTATGCCACTTCTTTTTCTGTCTTATTTTGTCCACCAAACTTTTAACGTTGTGCGTGAATGCACAAAGGTGAGTTTTGTTGATGTTATTGACTTGTGTGGAGTGCTAATCAGACATATTTGGTCACTGCATGACTGCAAGCTAATCGATGCTAACATGCTATTTAGGCTAGCTATATGTACATATTGCATAATTATGCCTCATTTGTAGCTATATTTGAGCTCATTTAGTTTCCTTTAAGTCCTCTTAATTCAATTTATATCTCATGACACACTATCTGTTTGTAATATGGCTTTTAATTTGTTGCGGCTCCAGACAGATTTGTTTTTGTATTTTTGGTCCAATATGGCTCTTTCAACATTTTGGGTTGCCGACCCCTGGTCTAACCTGAAGATGAATTAGGTGGATTTAATTTCAGTTTGAGTATTCTCCTTATTCCCTTGCTCATCAGTGTCAGCCATCTCTCTCTCTCTCTCCTACACACTGTCTTGCAGCTGAGTCAACACCCACACACTCCATTTATGTTGCCTACGTGTGCTTGTGGAAGTGTGCGTACTCGGCCTCAATCATCTGTCCGCAGTGGTTAAGTAGGAGGACGGAGCCTTTCGGGTGTATTTAAAAACATAAGAAACAAAAAAAAACAAAAAACATGTTCTTAGATGGGAAATGATGAAACAATGTTTTTGACAGTTTTTGTTAACCTTTGTGTAATGTTCATATTGTTGTTACTCAGCCAGCGTTTGTGGGTCTGATGGACCCGTTGCATGTTGTGGCTTTGAATGCCTCACAATCAAACACTTTTATGTTAAAATACTGAACAGATGTTTACCTTATCCCAATAAACATCTGTTCAGTGGACCACTCGCCTGTGCTTCGGTTGGGGACATCTCTGCGCTGCTGACCCGTCTGCGCTCGGGATGGTCTCCTGCTGGCCCCACTATGGACTGGACTCTCACTATTATGTTAGATCCACTATGGACTGGACTCTCACACTATTATGTTAGATCCACTATGGACTGGACTCTCACTATTATGTTAGATCCACTATGGACTGGACTCTCACACTATTATGTTAGATCCACTATGGACTGGACTCTCACACTATTATGTTAGATCCACTATGGACTGGACTCTCACTATTATGTTAGATCCACTATGGACTGGACTCTCACACTATTATGTTAGATCCACTATGGACTGGACTCTCACTATTATGTTAGATCCACTATGGACTGGACTCTCACTATTATGTTAGATCCACTATGGACTGGACTCTCACTATTATGTTAGATCCACTATGGACTGGACTCTCACTATTATGTTAGATCCACTATGGACTGGACTTTCACACTATTATGTTAGATCCACTATGGACTGGACTCTCACTATTATGTTAGATCCACTATGGACTGGACTCTCACTATTATGTTAGATCCACTATGGACTGGACTCTCACACTATTATGTTAGATCCACTATGGACTGGACTCTCACTATTATGTTAGATCCACTATAGACTGGACTCTCACTATTATGTTAGATCCACTATGGTCTGGACTCTCACACTATTATGTTAGATCCACTATGGACTGGACTCTCACTATTATGTTAGATCCACTATGGACTGGACTCTCACTATTATGTTAGATCCACTATGGACTGGACTCTCACACTATTATGTTAGATCCACTATGGACTGGACTCTCACTATTATGTTAGATCCACTATGGACTGGACTCTCACACTATTATGTTAGATCCACTATGGACTAGACTCTCACACTATTATGTTAGATCCACTATGGACTGGACTCTCACTATTATGTTAGATCCACTATGGACTGGACTCTCACACTATTATGTTAGATCCACTATGGACTGGACTCTCACTATTATGTTAGATCCACTATGGACTGGACTCTCACTATTATGTTAGATCCACTATGGACTGGACTTTCACACTATTATGTTAGATCCACTATGGACTGGACTCTCACTATTATGTTAGATCCACTATGGACTGGACTCTCACTATTATGTTAGATCCACTATGGACTGGACTCTCACACTATTATGTTAGATCCACTATGGACTGGACTCTCACTATTATGTTAGATCCACTATAGACTGGACTCTCACTATTATGTTAGATCCACTATGGTCTGGACTCTCACACTATTATGTTAGATCCACTATGGACTGGACTCTCACTATTATGTTAGATCCACTATGGACTGGACTCTCACTATTATGTTAGATCCACTATGGACTGGACTCTCACACTATTATGTTAGATCCACTATGGACTGGACTCTCACTATTATGTTAGATCCACTATGGACTGGACTCTCACACTATTATGTTAGATCCACTATGGACTAGACTCTCACACTATTATGTTAGATCCACTATGGACTGGACTCTCACTATTATGTTAGATCCACTATGGACTGGACTCTCACACTATTATGTTAGATCCACTATGGACTGGACTCTCACTATTATGTTAGATCCACTATGGACTGGACTCTCACTATTATGTTAGATCCACTATGGACTGGACTCTCACACTATTATGTTAGATCCACTATGGACTGGACTCTCACTATTATGTTAGATCCACTATGGACTGGACTTTCACACTATTATGTTAGATCCACTATGGACTGGACTCTCACACTATTATGTTAGATCCACTATGGACTGGACTCTCACTATTATGTTAGATCCACTATGGACTGGACTCTCACACTATTATGTTAGATCCACTATGGACTGGACTTTCACACTATTATGTTAGATCCACTATGGACTGGACTCTCACTATTATGTTAGATCCACTATGGACTGGACTCTCACACTATTATGTTAGATCCACTATGGACTGGA
This sequence comes from Nerophis lumbriciformis, assembly GCF_033978685.3. NCBI lineage: Eukaryota > Metazoa > Chordata > Actinopteri > Syngnathiformes > Syngnathidae > Nerophis > Nerophis lumbriciformis. The sequence continues at coordinate 5,021,454 of NC_084559.2, read as the reverse complement.
CTCTCACTATTATGTTAGATCCACTATGGACTGGACTCTCACTATTATGTTAGATCCACTATGGACTGGACTCTCACTATTATGTTAGATCCACTATGGACTGGACTCTCACACTATTATGTTAGATCCACTATGGACTGGACTCTCACTATTATGTTAGATCCACTATGGACTGGACTCTCACTATTATGTTAGATCCACTATGGACTGGACTCTCACACTATTATGTTAGATCCACTATGGACTGGACTCTCACTATTATGTTAGATCCACTATGGACTGGACTCTCACTATTATGTTAGATCCACTATGGACTGGACTCTCACTATTATGTTAGATCCACTATGGACTGGACTCTCACTATTATGTTAGATCCACTATGGACTGGACTCTCACACTATTATGTTAGATCCACTATGGACTGGACTCTCACTATTATGTTAGATCCACTATGGACTGGACTCTCACTATTATGTTAGATCCACTATGGACTGGACTCTCACACTATTATGTTAGATCCACTATGGACTGGACTCTCACTATTATGTTAGATCCACTATGGACTGGACTCTCACACACTATTATGTTAGATCCACTATGGACTGGACTCTCACTATTATGTTAGATCCACTATGGACTGGACTCTCACTATTATGTTAGATCCACTATGGACTGGACTCTCACTATTATGTTAGATCCACTATGGACTGGACTCCCACACTATTATGTTAGATCCACTATGGACTGGACTCTCACTATTATGTTAGATCCACTATGGACTGGACTCTCACTATTATGTTAGATCCACTATGGACTGGACTCTCACACTATTATGTTAGATCCACTATGGACTGGACTTTTCACACTATTATGTTAGATCCACTATGGACTGGACTCTCACACTATTATGTTAGATCCACTATGGACTGGACTCTCACTATTATGTTAGATCCACTATGGACTGGACTCTCACACTATTATGTTAGATCCACTATGGACTGGACTCTCACTATTATGTTAGATCCACTATGGACTGGACTTTCACACTATTATGTTAGATCCACTACGGACTGGACTCTCACACTATTATGTTAGATCCACTATGGACTGGACTCTCACTATTATGTTAGATCCACTATGGACTGGACTCTCACACTATTATGTTAGATCCACTATGGACTGGACTTTTCACACTATTATGTTAGATCCACTATGGACTGGACTCTCACACTATTATGTTAGATCCACTATGGACTGGACTCTCACTATTATGTTAGATCCACTATGGACTGGACTCTCACTATTATGTTAGATCCACTATGGACTGGACTCTCACACTATTATGTTAGATCCACTATGGACTGGACTCTCACTATTATGTTAGATCCACTATAGACTGGACTCTCACTATTATGTTAGATCCACTATGGTCTGGACTCTCACACTATTATGTTAGATCCACTATGGACTGGACTCTCACTATTATGTTAGATCCACTATGGACTGGACTCTCACACTATTATGTTAGATCCACTATGGACTGGACTCTCACTATTATGTTAGATCCACTATAGACTGGACTCTCACTATTATGTTAGATCCACTATGGTCTGGACTCTCACACTATTATGTTAGATCCACTATGGACTGGACTCTCACTATTATGTTAGATCCACTATGGACTGGACTCTCACTATTATGTTAGATCCACTATGGACTGGACTCTCACTATTATGTTAGATCCACTATGGACTGGACTCTCACACTATTATGTTAGATCCACTATGGACTGGACTCTCACTATTATGTTAGATCCACTATGGACTGGACTCTCACTATTATGTTAGATCCACTATGGACTGGACTCTCACTATTATGTTAGATCCACTATGGACTGGACTCTCACTATTATGTTAGATCCACTATGGACTGGACTCTCACACTATTATGTTAGATCCACTATGAACTGGACTCTCACTATTATGTTAGATCCACTATGGACTGGACTCTCACTATTATGTTAGATCCACTATGGACTGGACTCTCACACTATTATGTTAGATCCACTATGGACTGGACTCTCACTATTATGTTAGATCCACTATGGACTGGACTCTCACACTATTATGTTAGATCCACTATGGACTGGACTCTCACTATTATGTTAGATCCACTATGGACTGGACTCTCACTATTATGTTAGATCCACTATGGACTGGACTCTCACTATTATGTTAGATCCACTATGGACTGGACTCTCACACTATTATGTTAGATCCACTATGGACTGGACTCTCACTATTATGTTAGATCCACTATGGACTGGACTCTCACTATTATGTTAGATCCACTATGGACTGGACTCTCACACTATTATGTTAGATCCACTATGGACTGGACTTTTCACACTATTATGTTAGATCCACTATGGACTGGACTCTCACACTATTATGTTAGATCCACTATGGACTGGACTCTCACTATTATGTTAGATCCACTATGGACTGGACTCTCACACTATTATGTTAGATCCACTATGGACTGGACTCTCACTATTATGTTAGATCCACTATGGACTGGACTTTCACACTATTATGTTAGATCCACTACAGACTGGACTCTCACACTATTATGTTTGATCCACTATGGACTGGACTCTCACTATTATGTTAGATCCACTATGGACTGGACTCTCACTATTATGTTAGATCCACTATGGACTGGACTCTCACACTATTATGTTAGATCCACTATGGACTGGACTCTCACTATTATGTTAGATCCACTATGGACTGGACTTTCACACTATTATGTTAGATCCACTACGGACTGGACTCTCACACTATTATGTTTGATCCACTATGGACTGGACTCTCACTATTATGTTAGATCCACTATGGACTGGACTCTCACACTATTATGTTAGATCCACTATGGACTGGACTTTTCACACTATTATGTTAGATCCACTATGGACTGGACTCTCACACTATTATGTTAGATCCACTATGGACTGGACTCTCACTATTATGTTAGATCCACTATGGACTGGACTCTCACTATTATGTTAGATCCACTATGGACTGGACTCTCACACTATTATGTTAGATCCACTATGGACTGGACTCTCACTATTATGTTAGATCCACTATAGACTGGACTCTCACTATTATGTTAGATCCACTATGGACTGGACTCTCACTATTATGTTAGATCCACTATGGACTGGACTCTCACTATTATGTTAGATCCACTATGGACTGGACTCTCACACTATTATGTTAGATCCACTATGGACTGGACTCTCACTATTATGTTAGATCCACTATGGACTGGACTCTCACTATTATGTTAGATCCACTATGGACTGGACTCTCACTATTATGTTAGATCCACTATGGACTGGACTCTCACACTATTATGTTAGATCCACTATGGACTGGACTCTCACTATTATGTTAGATCCACTATGGACTGGACTCTCACACTATTATGTTAGATCCACTATGGACTGGACTCTCACTATTATGTTAGATCCACTATAGACTGGACTCTCACTATTATGTTAGATCCACTATGGACTGGACTCTCACACTATTATGTTAGATCCACTATGGACTGGACTCTCACACTATTATGTTAGATCCACTATGGACTGGACTCTCACTATTATGTTAGATCCACTATGGACTGGACTCTCACTATTATGTTAGATCCACTATGGACTGGACTTTCACACTATTATGTTAGATCCACTATGGACTGGACTCTCACTATTATGTTAGATCCACTATGGACTGGACTCTCACTATTATGTTAGATCCACTATGGACTGGACTCTCACACTATTATGTTAGATCCACTATGGACTGGACTCTCACACTATTATGTTAGATCCACTATGGACTGGACTCTCACACTATTATGTTAGATCCACGAAAAGGATTTGCAAATCATTGTATTCCGTTTTTATTTACCATTTACACAACGTGCCAAATTCATTGCTTTTGGGTTTTGTACTTACAAGACACTTTTTCGCACAGTGTTACCTTTAAGCAATGAGGAGTTGGCTGGGGACGGGCTTTATTGACAATGATATCCTACTGTACGAATGGTTCCGTCGGGACTGAAACAGGAAAAATAAATAAATAAATTCCTATAGCTATTAAAGGGGAACATTATCACCAGACCTATGTAAGCGTCAATATATACCTTGATGTTGCAGAAAAAAGACCATATATTTTTTTAACCGATTTCCGAACTCTAAATGGGTGAATTTTGGCGAATTAAACGCCTTTCTAATATTCGCTCTCGGAGCGATGACGTCACAACGTTTTCATTTTCTCACTTTTGTCGGTGTGTTGTCGGAGGGTGTAACAACACGAACAGGGACGGATTCAAGTTGCACCAGTGGCCCAAAGATGCGAAAGTGGAAAGAAATTGGACGAAATGTGTTCAAAATACGAGGGTGTGGGGAAAGCCGACGAAATGGTCAGTCGTTTGTTCCGCACACTTTACCGACGAAAGCTATGCTACGACAGAGATGGCAAGAATGTGTGGATATCCTGCGACACTCAAAGCAGATGCTGACATCAACTCCAAAACTGGACGGATCAGCTTTCAGGAAAAGAGAGCCGATGAGGGTATGTCTACAGAATATATTAATTGATGAAAACTTTATTCATTACTCGCGGTTTTACGTAAATTATTATACATAAACTGTGTTTACCAATAATTTAGCTTAAAAACATTTATTTTTTTCAATCATTCGAGTACATTCGGGTAGTCTTGTGTAATGCAGTATTTTGTGTCTATTTAGGTATGGTTAACCTGAGTGCTGAAATCGTGGAAAATATATGTTCTTAGCGTGCCTGAAATGGGCTGTCTGCACTCTCAAAGTGCATGTTGTTGCCAAATGTATTTCATATGCTGTAAACCTAGTTCATAGTTGTTAGTTTCCTTTAATGCCAAACAAACACATACCAATCGTTGGTTGGAAGGCGATCGCCGAATTCGTCCTCGCTTTCTCTCGTGTCGCTGGCTGTCGTGTCGTTTTCGTCGGTTTCGCTTGCATACGGTTCAAACCGATATGGCTCAATAGCTTCAGTTTCTTCTTCAATTTCGTTTTCGCTACCTGCCTCCACACTACAACCATCCGTTTCAATACATGCGTAATCTGTTGAATCGCTTAAGCCGCTAAAATCCGAGTCTGAATCCGAGCTAATGTCGCTATACCTTGCTGTTTGTTTGTATTGGCATCACTGTGTGACGTCACAGGAAAATGGACGGGTGTATATAACGATGGTTAAAATCAGGCCCTTTGAAGCTTTTTTTAGGGATATTGCGTGATGGGTAAAATTTTGAAAAAAACTTCGAAAAATAAAATAAGCCACTGGGAACTGATTTTTAATGGTTTTAACCCTTCTGAAATTGTGATAATGTTCCCCCTTTAAGCAATGTGCCATTGGCCTACCTATGTTTCAATGAACCAAACATTTTTAATATCTGACTTTTTAAGTTTATTATGTAGGTTTTTTTTTACCGTTAACAAGCCAATGATCAAATTAACTAAAAACAACACCAATTGTGTTGGCACGAAGGGAGAGCTAACAAATCCACGGTACACTTAATTGACCTCTGCCTGGTAGAAAAAAGTGAGTAGTAGCTCAGCAGCCCCAGTAACAGATTGATGGTAGGAATCAAAGATGTAACTGTGACAGATGGTGATGGAGAGGACTAATATTTTCCTCACTGTGTGATGCAGAGACTCGCCGAGTGCCACTGTGAGGTCCCGAGCAGCCAGCTGACAGAGCTAGTGATTAATGACGACAGGGTGTGGAGCTGCTCTTCAATTAGACGCCAGCTCTTACTCAGCTCACCACTGCTGCTGACAGCCAGGACAGAGAGACACTCACACACACACACACACACACACACACACACACACACACACACACACACACACACACACACACACACACACACACACACACACACACACACATTCTTGTATTTCTTACCTTCTTGAGACCTCTGAAAAATGCCTACCTCTTTAGGCCCACCCATCCTAGATATATAAAGAAGTGTATTTACAACATTAATAATATACACATATTATGCAAATATAAGCTTGTTGTGAAAAATTATTTGGAATTTCACAAGAAAAACGTAGAATTTTGGCAGTATTATAATACAAGTCGTCATTTTACTCAACGCAAGTTAAAAATTTCCAAGAAAAACTGAACATTTGTGCAATATTATGATAAAAGTTGGAGTTTTACTCAATAGTGTAAATAATGTATATAACTAGATGAACCATCTGTGGCTGTGAGGTGAACACTAGTAAGGTTGTAAATACTGTATAGAGTAGGCTAACCCATGTGGTTCCTCTGGATGTGAACACAAGTTGTAGTTACTGTTGTGACTGAAACAGACAGTGATTCATTTGGATGAATGGGATATGTAGGGTCAAATTTTTACTCGACAAAAGTCACAATTTTATAAGAAAACTTTCAAATGTTGGCAATGTTATAATAATAATCGGAATTTTACTTGGCAAAATTATGACAAAAGTCATAATTTTACTCACAAAATATCACTATGTTACAAGAACAACAAAAAAATGGCAATATTTTGATAAAAGTCAGATTTTTATATGACACCATTTTGCATTAAAAAGTATTAATTTTACATAAAAATTTAATCATTTTACGAGAAAATGTTGCAATATTATAGAAACAGAAAGAATATGAGAAATTGTTCCCTATTTTATAAGGAAAAAGTCGCCACATTGTGAGAAAAAGACTGCTTTTATTAAAAAAAAATTAAAAAAATTGTAATCATTATTTACTTCAAGTTATTACAGTATGTCTCTATATACATATGTATTTGATTTTTTTTTTTTTATTAATTTTGGCCAAAGGGGGTGCATTTCAATTTCTTACACACACTTGTTATTTCATATGTTGGCCAGAGGGGGAGCACTTCAAATGTTTACACACACTTGTTATTTCGTATGTTGACCAAAGGGTGAGCATTTTTAAAACCGACACACAGTCAATTTGAAAAATCCCTCCTTTTTTGGGACCACCCTCATTTTGATAGATTTCACCACCAGGGGTGCAAATGAGACATTCTTATACTTTTCCTTGTTGATGTCTCAAGAAGGGTATAAATACAAGAACACATACACACACACACAAACAAACACACACACATTCTTGCATTTCTTACCTTCTTGAGACCTAGGGTTAACCCTACCTCTTTAGAACCACCCTCTCTAGATATATAAAATATTTTTATTTGCAACATTAATAATATATACATACTATGCAAATGTGAAACGTTTGTTGTGAAAAATTTAGTTGGAATTTCACAAGAAAAATGTAGAATTTTGACAGTATTATAATAAAAGTCGTTGTTTTACTCAATGCTAGTCTAAATTTTACAAGAAAAACTGAACATTTGTGCAATATTATGATAAAAGTTGGAATTTTACTCAATAACAGTCGCAATTTTTCAAGAAAAAGCTGAGCATTTTGTCAATTTTATGAAAAGGGTCGTATTTTTACTCGACAAAAGTCACAATTTTATAAGAAAACTTTAAAAAGTTGGCAATGTTATAATAATACTCGGAATTTTACTTGGCAAAAATATGACAAACGTCATAATTTTACTCCACAAATGTCACTATTTTACAAAAACAACAAAAAAAATGGCAATATTGTGATACAAGTCAGATTTTATATGACAAAGGTCACCATTTTGCATTAAAAAAGGAATAATTTTACATAAAAAACGTAATAATTTTACGAGAAAATATTGCAGTATTACAGAAACACAAAGAATATGAGAAATTGTTTCCAATTTTATAAGAAAAAAGTCGACACATTGTAAGAAAAAGACTGCTTTTATTAAAAAAATTAAAAAATAAAACATTTTGTAATTGGTTTTTAATCATTATTTACTTCAAGTTATTACAGTATGTCTCTATATACATATTTATGTGATTTTTTTAAAATAAATTTTGGCCAAAGGGGGCGCATTTCAATTTCTTACACACACTTGTTATTACATATGTTGGCCAGAGGGGGATTGATTGATTGATTGATTGATTGAGACTTTTATTAGTAAATTGCACAGTACAGTACATATTCAGTACAATTGACCACTAAATGGTAACACCCCAATAAGTTTTTCAACTTGTTTAAGTCGGGGTCCACGGGTAGCACTTCACCGATGTCGCTTTTACACACACTTGTTATTTCGTATGTTGACCAGAGGGGGAGCACTTTTAAAACCGACACACAGTCCATTTGAAAAATCCCTCCTTTTTTGGGACCACCCTCATTTTGATAGATTTCACCACCAGGGGTACAAATGAGACATTCTCTATTAGATGCAATGGTTTTCCTTATTGGGACCATGATTTATGTCATCACTTGTTCACACCTCCTCATATGGAAGCTACTTTTCCTTGTTGATGTCTCAAGAAGGGTAGAAATACAAGAACACACACACACACGTACACACATTCTTGTATTTCTTACCTTCTTGAGACCTCCGAATAATACCTACCTCTTTAGGACCACCCTTTCTAGATATATGTATAAATATTTGTATTTGCAACATTAATAATATATACATACTATGCAAATGTAAAAATGCTTGTTGTGAAAAATTTAGTTGGAATTTCACAAGAAAAATGTAGAATTTTGGCAGTATTATAATAAAAGTCGTCATTTTACTCAACGCTAGTCAAAATTTTACAAGAAAAACTGAACATGTGTGCAATATTATGATAAAAGTTGGAATTTTACTCAATAACAGTCGCAATTTTACAAGAAAAAGCTGAGCATTTTGTCAATTTTATGAAAAGGGTCGTATTTATACTCGACAAAAGTCACAATTTTATAAGAAAACTTTAAAAAGTTGGCAATGTTATAATAATACTCGGCATTTTACTTGGCAAAATTATGACAAAAGTCATAATTTTACTCCAAAAATGTCACTATTTTACAAGAACAACAAAAAAATGGCAATATTGTGATAAAAGTCAGATTTTATATGACAAAGGTCACCATTTTGCATTTAAAAAGTAATCATTTTACATAAAAAAAGTAATAATTTTAAGAGAAAATATTGCAGTATTACAGAAACAGAAAGAATATGAGAAATTGTTTCCAATTTTATAAGAAAAAAGTCGACACATTGTGAGAAAAAGACTGCTTTTATTAAAAAAATTAAAAAATAAAACATTTTGTAATTGGTTTTTAATCATTATTTACTTCAACTTATTACAGTATGTCTCTATATACATATTTATGTGATTTTTTTTAAATTAATTTTGGCCAAAGGGGGCGCATTTCAATTTCTTACACACACTTGTTATTACATATGTTGGCCAGAGGGGGATTGATTGATTGATTGATTGATTGATTGATTGATTGATTGATTGAGACTTTTATTAGTAGATTGCACAGTACAGTACATATTCCGTACAATTGACCACTAAATGGTAACACCCCAATAAGTTTTTCAACTTGTTTAAGTCGGGGTCCACGGGGAGCACTTCACCGATGTCGCTTTTACACACACTTGTTATTTCGTATGTTGACCAGAGGGGGAGCACTTTTAAAACCGACACATTCCATTTGAAAAATCCCTCCTTTTTGGGACCACCCTCATTTTGACAGATTTCACCACCAGGGGTGCAAATGAGACATTCTCTATTAGATGCAATGTTATTGGGACCATGATTTATGTCCTACCTTGTTCACACCTCTTCATATAGAAGCTACTTTTCCTTGTTGATGTCTCAAGAAGGGTATAAATACAAGAACACACACACACACACACAAACACAACTCTGGGTTTTTTTTCTGTCTCTGTCTATGAAACAAAACGTTAACCTCAACTCCATGACTACCACCTCTGTGTTTAACATCAGGATGCAGTACAGAGCTTTTGGCATCCAACAGTGACCGCAGTGTTAAAGCAGGCCAGATGGCGCAAACACATCCCTCGTCAGGGCCTGTCACACAAACACAACGTCTGCTCTATGTCTCTGTGTAACCCTGCGAATGACTCTTTCAACTGTCTCCGTAGTCCCCTCACTGCTGGTTGCGAATCTATTAGGAGCCACGCTGAGCCAACCTGACTGCAACGTCTTCAATATTTTTACTGGAATTACAGTAGCTCACGGTTTTGGAGATGACACCCTTTTAAAGGCGTGCACCAACCAACACCTCAAGTTCCCTGGGTGTAAAAATAGCTAAGATACAGGAAAATCTATGTGTTCAAAAAGTAGCTAAGCTACCGCCGAGCTACTGGGAAATGTGGTTAAGCTATGAAGGTTAGCTACATGTTGCTTGTAACTGCCCATCACTGCCAACAATTCACATAGACACTAAGACGTTTGTGGCTGCACCAGGAGCAAGTCTTCCCATCAAGCTCCTGCTGTCCCTTACCATCCCCTCTTGTCAATGGTTGCAAGTTTCTCTGGACTTTGTCACAGGTCTACCCATCTCCAGGGTTTGTTCTGTCATCCTCACCATTCAATCAATCAATGGTTATTTATACAGCCCTAAATCACAAGTGTCTCAAAGGGCTGCACAAGTCACAACGACATCCTAGGTACAGAGCCCACATAAGGGCAAGGAAAAACTCACCCCAGTGGGACGTCAATATGAATGACTATGAGAAACCTTGGAGAAAACCGCATATGTGGGTAACCCCTCCCACCTCTAGGGGAGACCGAAAGCAATGGATGTCGAATGGGTCTGACATAATATTGTGAAAGTCCAGTCCATAGTGGATTTAACATAATAGTGAAAGTCCACACACACCGATTGTGTTCATAACTTTTATGGACAGAATTTCTAGGCGCAGTCAAGGCGTTGAGGGGATCTGGTTTGGTGGCTGCAGGATTAGGTCTCTGCTTTTTGCAGATGATGTGGTCCTGATGGCTTCATCTGGCCAGGATCTTCAGCTCTCACTGGATCGGTTCGCAGCCGAGTGTGAAGCGACTGGGATGAGAATCAGCACCTCCATGTCCGAGTCCATGGTTCTCGCCCGGAAAAGGGTGGAGTGCCATTTCCGGGTTGGGGAGGAGATCTTGCCCCAAGTGGAGGAGTTCAAGTACCTCGGGGTCTTGTTCACGAGTGAGGGAAGAGTGGATCGGGAGATCGACAGGCGGATCGGTGCGGCTTCTTCAGTAATGCGGACGCTGTATCGATCCGTTGTGGTGAAGAAGGAGCTGAGCCGGAAGGCAAAGCTCTCAATTTACCGGTCGATCTACGTTCCCATCCTCACCTATGGTCATGAGCTTTGGGTTATGACCGAAAGGACAAGATCACGGGTACAAGCGGCCAAAATGAGTTTCCTCCGCCGGGTGGCGGGGCTCTCCCTTAGAAATAGGGTGAGAAGCTCTGCCATCCGGGGGGAGCTCAAAGTAAAGCCGCTGCTCCTCCACATCGAGAGGAGCCAGATGAGGTGGTTCGGGCATCTGGTCAGGATGCCACCCAAACGCCTCCCTAGGGAGGTGTTTAGGGCACGTCCGACCGGTAGGAGGCCACGGGGAAGACCCAGGACACGTTGGGAAGACTATGTCTCCCGGCTGGCCTGGGAACGCCTCGGGGTCCCACAAGAAGAGCTGGACGAAGTGGCTGGGGAGAGGGAAGTCTGGGCTTTCCTGCCTAGGCTGCTTCCCCCGCGACCCGACCTCGGATAAGCGGAAGAAGATGGATGGATGATGGATGGATGGTGAAAGTCCAGTCCATAGTGGATCTAACATATTAGTGAAAGTCCAGTCCATAGTGGGGCCAACAGGAAACCATCCCGAGCGGAGACGGGTCAGAAGCGCAGAGCTGTCCCCAACCGATGCACAGGTGAGCGGTCCACCCCGGGTCCCGACTCTGGACAGCCAGCACTTCATCCATGGCCACCAGACCTGTGTGTCCCCCCCCCTCCACAAGAGAGAGGGGGGCAGAGGAGAAAAGAAAAGAAACGGCAGATCAACTAGTCTAAAAAGGGGGGCTATTTAAAGGCTAGAGTATACAAATGAGTTTTAAGATGGGACTTAAATGCTTCTACTGAGGTAGCATCTCTAACTGTTACCGGGAGGGCATTCCATAGTACTGGAGCCCGAATAGAAATATAGCCCGCAGAGTTTTTTTGGGCTCTGGGAATCACTAATAAGGCGGAGTTCTTTGAACGCAGACTTCTTGCCGGGACATATGGTACAATACAATCGGCAAGATAGACTGGAGCTAGACCGTGTAGTATTTTATACGTAAGTAGTAAAACCTTAAAGTCACATCTTAAGAGCACAGGAAGCCAGTGCAGGTGAACCAGTATAGGCGTAATATTATCAAACTTTCTTGTTCTTGTCAAAAGACTTTTCACGCATTATGTTAGATCCACTAATTCTCCAAATTGTTGTGCGCTACAGTCAGTTTGTCATCAGGGTACCACGACAATCTAACGGACAGTGTGAGAGAGTCAACCAGGACTTAGGGGTAGCCTGGAAATGTGTTTGTCATCACCATCACATTGTGGTCCTCCTTGCTCCCATGGGCGGAGTATGCCCGAAACACTCTCATGTGCTTATTTATTGGTCTGTCTCATTTTCATGTGATGCATGGGTTCCAACCTACAATATTTTCCTCTGAGGAAGTCGAGTACAATGTTCCCTCCGTGACTGCTTTCATGCGCTGTCTGCGGCGTATTTAAAGTTAAAGTTAAAGTACCAATGATTGTCACACACACACTAGGTGTGGCAAAATTATTCTCTGCATTTGACCCATCACCCTTGATCACTCCCTGGGAGGTGAGGGGATTCAACCCCCAATTCCAACCCTTGATGCTGAGTGCCAAGCAGGGAGGTATTGGGTCCCATGTTTATAATCTTTGGTATGACTCGGCCGGGGTTTGAACTCACAACCTACCAATCTCAGGGCGGACACTCTAACCACTATACCCATGCGGCCCTGTCCCGCACAGCCAGACATAACCAAACCATGGCTAATCACCACTGCAGACCAGCCCCCGACTGCAGACCCGGCCAGAAGGTTTGTTTATCGTCCAAAGACATTATACTATCTAGAGAATCTAAGAAGTTGGCACCAAGATTTATTGGCCCATGTGAGATGAAGCTCCTGTCACGGCCCGACTCAATGTACCCAAGTCTTTGAAGCCCTAACCTGTCTACCATGTCTCCCGCCTGAAGCCCGTGGAGTTCAGTGACCTTAGCCCTACACCAGTGTCTCCTCCCGCACCTCAGCAGGTGGAGGTTCATCCTGCCATCACAGTCAAAACCATGGTACGGCACCCTCGAGATCCTGCGCCGGGACACGGTAGACAAAGGATGGAAGCGACAGGTCCTGAGACTGTAATTGGGTGTACCAGGCATGTGATTGACATCTGGCGGACAGAGGACCCATTCCCTTCTGTGCGTGTCACTCTCGCAGGCGGTTGTCCAAGCAGATTCAAAGCGAAATGAGTTCCTCCAGGGTCTGAGTCTCGTCTCGGGCAGGCAGCTCGTCCTGGATGCGGGAGCTAAGCCTAATGAGGAGTATTGCCCGCAATGCTCTCTTTACTCAGCCACACCCTGCCCCCAGGATCCGGAAGGAAATTGAGTGGTCCGCTACCTGTGGCGAGTAGCGAGGAGGCGACTGCCTGCCTCTCGTTCCCTTACTGGGTGATCAAAAACACTATGCAGCTCAGCACAAAACAGGGGTAGGCTGGAAACGAAGTTTGGGGTCTGCTCTCACACACTTCCATAGCCCAGCATGCTGGTCTACCAGCGAGTAGACTGAGGACATTCGCCACACGGGCAGAGTCTGTCGTGTATGTGCGAGGCTGTTATGCAAACACTAAGGAGCACTGATATAAAAAAAAAGTCTGCATTGTTTAAAGTCCCCCAGGTGTGGTATGCTGGGCCCTTTGGTAGGGAAACCCGGTGGCGAGGCAATGGAAGAGCAGGAAGTTCCAGCTGCAGGTTGACTTGACTCTAAGCCTGCGTTCGGGGGATAGGCAGATATGCATGCATGAATTTCCTGCACAAGCGTCGTAAGGTTCAACCAAATCTCTTCATGATGGCTAAATTGCTGGCCATGATCCCTGAGAACCAGCTGAAAAGAGTTGTCGCCTGCGGAGTCCATGAACGGCTCAGCGATTCTGTCACGCTGCTCTGTAACACAGTTGAGAGGAATCCAAGGATGCAGACAGACGGTGAGTAAAACAGTTTGTTACTTATGAAATGTACTCGCAAAATCCCTCTTCAAAGGAGGTAACAAAAGGCGAAGGTGCAAAAAGGAGAAAACAAAATGGGCACCGTGGAAAAAACAAAACTACTAGAGACAAAAAAAAAAATTACTCTGACCTAAATCAGAGTTGCAAGACGTGCCAAATACATAACAACAGCAAGATGATGTTAATTCAACAGGACAACAGTGTTTCTGCATTTAAAGGAGGTGTAGGTGGATGTCAACAATTGACACATGCATTCCAATGTCTGGGGGAAATAACATCGCCACACCTGTCGTCAGATTTACCAAGGGGGAAAAAAACGTTGTGGCATCCCTGAGACAGAAAAACAAGCTGAAAGAAACCAAAGTTTACATCAGTGGGCAGCTGACAAAACACAATGCTGACATCGTTAAAAAAGCAATTAAAGGCGAACTTGGAGGGCCGATTAGTACATCCATTTAAATGGAGAACCGGGGCAAACCATTTAATATTTTTTTTCCTCTCCAAAGACATTATTGAACTGGAAAAATAAGCAGCAATCGACAATACCAACTCTACAATAAATAAATTGTAGATGATGACAAATTAAATGATATAAAAGCAATACATTGCATTCATGGATTTACATTTTAGTTTAAACAAGATTAAACGACGTAAAACCTATTTACTTAATGCTGCATTTGGTACTGAAGATTGCAGTGACACTTTTGTGAATTTTAACCAATTTTTCTATTGTTTGTATTTTTTATTATGCGATCTTGTTTTATGCAATGTCTTTCTCGCATTGTTCTCCAGCACTTTGGTTCATTTACAGCTGATGTAAGGAGCTTTACAAATAAACTGTCATTGATTGATTGTTCATTGATTGATTGATTGATTGATTGATTGAATGACTGGACATCACTAATATGTTATTGCTTAATTTATATGCAGAAATGACCTAGAAATTGGGCCTTTTTACCTCGTTATTTATACATTTGTTTTTGTATTATTTTTATTTATTTAATGTATTGACTTATTCTAAATATTTATCATTAACAATGTATTCTTATTATATTATTATTGTTATTATTATTATTAAATTTCTACTTTTATTTGAATCCTTGTTCTAACATTTATTTCTTAATTTTCATTATTTTAATTTCCTTCTTTACACATTTGAACAAAATGAGTTGCTGAATTTTTGGATAATTAAATATCAGTATTCCTCATTGCTTGATTAAAATACATAATAGACATTATTTTTTAACTGTTAACAGTAAATTGTTAGCATGCAGCATGATGGTCACTGCATTAATATTAACTGCATAAATATTATAAAATAATTGTATATGCAATTATAATTGTGTATTATTATATTAATAATAGTATTTATAGATACTAGTTATTACACAAATAACTGATTGCATGAATATGAATGAATTATGAATTATATTTCAGTGGATAAACCCTACATTATTGTAACATGCAATGATTAACGGATACGGACACAGTAATCAATACGTCAGTGCAGTGGTTCAATGAATACACTTTGTTACACATAATAACAATAATAATAATATATTTTACTTATAAGGCGCCTTTCTGGGCATTCAAGGACACTGTACAAAATCAAAACAATTAAATCAATTGGATAAAAACAACAATGAATAAGCAGTCAGGAATAGGTATGTTTTGAGTCTTGATTTGAAGAGGGATATTGAGTAAGTTATGAAGGTCTGGTGGTAACATAATTGACCAGTTTTAGTGACTTTTTCCAGGTTAAAAAAGACTAAATCAGTGTTCAGGAATTTTCCTACAGTCCAAGTACTATCTGAGATGTGTTGTGAACAACATTAGTAGACATACTTGCCCAGCTCTCCGTTGACAGACTGATTATGTACAGTCAGGTGAAGTACAGTGCACTGCTCATAAGGCAGCTGGGCTGTGCATTCATCTGGTTTCTATTTGTTGTTGCGCAGAGAGATCGCAGCAAAGATGTCACAAGTCTTCGGAAATGAGCGTGCCCTGGCAGGAAATGAGGAGGAAGTTCTGATTGTCCTTGATTCGTGCTCTGACTCACAACTTTGTCTTCCAATTTCATCATGTAACCTCGTTATTCATTCTAGGTTATGTGTCGGCTTTGCTTTCCTCCAGGATAGAGAAGCTAAGATATCAATCATTACATCTGCTGAAATGGAGGACCCGGAACTTGATGTCTCAATGTTAGATCCTCACATTGATATCGGTTGTCCAGAAACTATTAAACGCAGTACCGTAAGGACGGTAAAACGTCCACATGTTTATGCTACACAAATTAATTGGGCCAACACATCAAGAGTGTTACTAAAACGGCCTTCTTTCATCTCCGTAATATCGCTAAAATTCGTTCCATTTTGTCCACTAGCGACGCTGAGATCATTATTCATGCGTTCGTTGCGTCTCGTCTTGATTACTGTAACGTATTATTTTCAGGCCTCCCTATGTCTAGCATTAAAATATTACAGTTGGTACAAAATGCGGCTGCTAGACTTTTGACAAGAACAAGAAAGTTTGATCATATTACGCCTATACTGTATATACCTTTATATACATATATACAAACCTATACTGGCTCACCTGCACTGGCTTCCTGTGCACTTAACATGTGACTTTAAGGTTTTACTATGTACGTATAAAATAATACACGGTCTAGCTCCATCCTATCTTGTCGATTGTATTGTACCATATGTCCCGGCAAGAAATCTGTGTTCAAAGAACTCCGGCTTATTAGTGATTCCCAGAGCCCCAAAAAAAGTCTGCGGGCTATAGAGCGTTTTCTATTGGGGCTCCAGTAGAAGCATTTAAGTCCCATCTTAAAACTCATTTGTATACTCTAGCCTATATATAGACCCCTTTTTAGACCAGTTGATCTGCCGTTTCTTTTCTTTTCTGCCCCCCTCTCCCTTGTGGAGTGGGGGGCACAGATCTGGTGGCCATGGATGAAGTGCTGGCTGTCCAGAGTCGGGACCCGGGGTGGACCGCTCGCCTGTGCATCGGTTGGGGACATCTCTGCACTGCTGGCCCGTCTCCGCTCGAGATGGTCTCCCGCTGGCCCCACTATGGACTGGACTCTCACTATTATGTTAGATCCACTATGGACTGGACTCTCACTATTATGTTAGATCCACTATGGACTGGACTTTCACTATTATGTTAGATCCACTATGGACTGGACTTTCACTATTATGTTAGATCCACTATGGACTGAACTCTCACTATTATGTTAGATCCACTATGGACTGGACTTTCACTATTATGTTAGATCCACTATGGGCTGGACTCTCACTATTATGTTAGATCCACTATGGTCTGGACTTTCACTATTATGTTAGATCCACTATGGACTGAACTTTCACTATTATGTTAGACCCTCTATGGACTGGACTCCCACTATTATGTTAGATCCACTATGAACTGGACTTTCACTATTATGTTAGATCCACTATGAACTGGACTTTCACTATTATGTTAGATCCACTATGAACTGGACTTTCACTATTATGTTAGATCCACTATGGACTGGACTTTCACTATTATGTTAGATCCACTATGGACTGGACTCTCACTATTATGTTAGATCCTCTATGGACTGGACTCCCACTATTATGTTAGATCCACTATGAACTGGACTTTCACTATTACGGTATGTTAGATCCACTATGGACTGGACTTTCACTATTATGTTAGATCCACTATGGACTGAACTTTCACTATTATGTTAGATCCACTATGGACTGGACTCTCACTATTATGTTAGATCCACTATGGACTGGACTGTCACTATTATGTTAGATCCACTATGGACTGGACTCTCACACTATTATGTTAGATCCACTATGGACTGGACTCCCACTATTATGTTAGATCCACTATGAACTGGACTTTCACTATTATGTTAGATCCACTATGGACTGAACTCTCACTATTATGTTAGATCCACTATGGACTGGACTCTCACTATTATGTTAGATTCTCTATGGACTGGACTCCCACTATTATGTTAGATGCACTATGAACTGGACTTTCCCTATTATGTTGGATCCACTATGTACTGAACTCTCACTATTATGTTAGATCCACTATGGACTGGACTTTCACAATATTAGGCTAGATCCACTTGACGTCCATTGCATCTGGTCTCCCCTAGAAGGGAGACCATCTGCGGTCCTCTCGAAGGTTTCTCATAGTCATTCATATTGACATCCCACTTGGTTGTGAGTTTTTCCTTGCCCTTATGTGGGCTCTGAACCGAGGATGTGGTCGTGGCTTGTGCAGCCCTTTGAGACACTTGTGATTTAGGGCTATATAAATAAACATTGATTGATTGATTGATTCAGACGCTCAAAAAGTGACTTGACGATGTGTCTGGAAACCAAAATGTATGTAAAATGTGAAATAAAGCACCACCCATACATTATGTAGACCACAAGGAGGGTTTTAATAAATGATAGTATGACCCCTTTAAGTTATGGCATGTTGTTAACAAGTGCATAACTATGAACAGGAACCACAAGACCAATAAAACAAAGTATTTTCCTTCAATGGCGTGTGTATAAAAACTCTCAAACAATTTTAGGTAGAAGAAATTGACTTTGGAGTTTGCTTATATTATTGGTTTTGCTCCTTCATAAAAGTGGACTCCTGTAGTCAATTCAAGCAATGGCTCACATTTTCCACATAACTCTACGATCATAACACCTGCTAAACATTAAAACTGTTATAGTTTAAGGATCATCGCCGTGTTTCATCGAGCTGGAGAGTGACACATACAGTCGTGGTCAAAAGTTATAAAGAACATCATGTCGTGGCTGTCTTGAGTTTCCCAATAATTTCTATAACTCTTGTTTTTTTGTGATAGAGTGATTGGAGCACATACTTGTTGGTCACAAAAAAACATTCATGAAGTTTGGTTCTTTTATGAATTTATTATGGGTCTACTGAAAATGTGAGCAAATGTGCTGGGTCAAAAGTATACATACAGCAATGTTAATATTTGCTTACATGTCCCTTGGCCAGTTTACCTGCAATAAGGCACTTTTGGTAGCCATCCACAAGCTTCTGGTGGAATTTTTGACCACTCCTCTTGACAAAATTGGTGCAATTCAGCTAAATGTGTTGGTTTTCTGAAGTGGACTTGTTTCTTCAGCATTGTCCACACTTTGGGAAGGCCATTCTAAATCCTTCATTCTAGCCTGATTTAGCCATTCCTTTACCACTTTTGATGTGTGTTTGGGGTAGAGATGTCCGATAATATCGGACTGCCGATAAATGCTCGGAAATGATCGGTATCTGTTTTAAAAAAAAAAGTAAAATTTATGACTGTGACAGTCTCTCGCTGTCGGGGTTCCATGGACCACCAAGGACTGACATGACTGCAAGCAGTTTGTGACTTTGTTTATTTTTCAATAGTACTCAGTCTCTGGTCGGGTCGCTTTTCAGCTCCTTCCTTTTCCCCTGCTCAGTTAAATGTGTTGGTTTTCTGACATGGACTTGTTTCTTCAGCATTGTCCACACGTTTAAGTCAAGACTTTGGGAAGGCCATTCTAAAACCTTCATTCTAGCCCGATTCAGCCATTCCTTTACCACTTTTGATGTGTGTTTGGGGTAGAGATGTCCGATAATATCGGACTGCCGATAAATGCTCGGAAATTATCGGTATTTGTTTTAAAAAAAAAAGTAAAATTTATGACTGTGACAGTCTCTCGCTGTCGGGGTTCCATGGACCACCAAGGACTGACATGACTGCAAGCAGTTTGTGACTTTGTTTATTTTTCAATAGTACTCAGTCTCTGGTCGGGTCGCTTTTCAGCTCCTTCCTTTTCCCCTGCTCGCTCTTCCGGTCGCTTTTCAGCCGGTCCCTCGCTTTCTGTTGATTTCACGCTGCATGTGCTCGCGTCTCTCCAGGTCCTTCTGCCCCGTCGTTCTCAGCTGCCGCCCTTTTACACACTGGGAGGGGATTACACAATTGTGCGCAGCCGGGCGATCCACGCACCTGATGTTTATTACGGCAACAATCCCGGCCAAGCCTCCTCACCGCCATCTTGGAATCGGCCTCGGCGTGCCCCGCCTCGCTGTCGGTCTGCCGGACACGCCTCCCCACAATGACTTTTTAAAACGCCGCCGTGTACACGGACGTAGGGAGAAGTACAGAGCGCCAATAAACCTTAAAGGCACTGCCTTTGCGTGCCGGCCCAGTCACATAATATATACGGCTTTTCACACACATACGTGAATACAACGCATACTTGATCAACAGCCATACAGGTCACACTGAGGGTGGTCGTATAAACAACTTTAACACTGTCACAAATGTGCGCCACACTGTGAACCCACACCAAACAAGAATGACAGACACATTTCAGGAGAACATCCGCACCGTAACACAACATAAACACAATAGAACAAATACCCAGAAGCCCTTGCAGCACTAACTCTTCCGGGGCGCTACAATATACACCCAAATCTATGCCACGCACAAACTCAAATAAAAAACTAACCTTATAACAATTTTCGACACACGGACACGACAGAGAAAACAGTTTTCGTCATCATTGTTCAAATATTGCAACGTCTGTCGAGACGCTTTGAGGACATGAATTCCATCCATCACTTTACTGAGCAAAACTCTTTATTGTCGGCCATAAACACATCACCAAAACATTAGTAAAAAAAAATGATATCTAGCAAAACTGGTCAAAAGCAACTTTGTTACATCAACAGCAGCCGCTCGCTCTTTCTCACTTGCGCCAACACATGCACATATGGCACTTAGCCAGTGATGCGTTTACAGCCACACAAAAAGTCGGACAACTCCAACACCACACATAAAGTGTCATTCCAGGTCGTTACACTATGATTTACCAATCAAATGTGTGCTTATTCTAGTGTCATTTATTAGGAATCTTAATTTATAGATATTAATCATGAAATGCTGTTAGTATATTAAATAAATACTAATAAAAATATATTTTTTACAAACAGGAAGTTGCAGGAATGTACACACGATCCCCTGCTTACATCTCATTGTCATACTTGCCAACCTTGAGACCTCCGATTTCAGGGGGTGGGGGGTGGGGGTCGTGGTCGGGGGTGGGTCGGGGGCGTGGTTAAGATATATATATAAGAAATACTTGACTTTCAGTGAATTCTAGCTATATATATATATATATATATATATATATAT